>NC_040036.1:11624523-11654395 GCF_003713205.1 Coffea eugenioides | reverse complement strand
AATCATACAAAACCAACATGTATAGCTAATTAGTGATGTTATTTTTTCACTTCCAATTGTACTTTGAGATATGATTGCTCTTTTTTTTTAAGGTCGATACGATAGTTTCCTACACTATGGAGATATGATTGCTCTATAATGAGATATTTGGATTGGATAAAGTGACATCCGGAACAAAAAAAAAAATTGTACATGCAATCCATAAT
Source organism: Coffea eugenioides (assembly GCF_003713205.1). Lineage (NCBI taxonomy): Eukaryota > Viridiplantae > Streptophyta > Magnoliopsida > Gentianales > Rubiaceae > Coffea > Coffea eugenioides. Next base: position 11,654,189 of record NC_040036.1, on the reverse strand, counting down.
TCTCAAAAATGCACTCAAAAACACATGTATGCCTGCCGCCTGACAGATAATCCTGGCTTCGGCACTGGTAATTCCATACTCTAACACATACTTCAATTTGAATGAGCAGTATCTGCTGTCATATCTGGAAATGAAGCAGCAGAAACAAATTTCGTTGTTGATGAAATCCCTGAAACTTTTGAGTTTAGAGTGATTCTTGGCAGATGATTTTCATCCGAGTTCTGCTTCAGCTTTGCATTTGTAGAGGTATCTTTACACGGAAACAAGTGTAGATTTCAAAACCTATCCTATCATTACCAGTACAATTTTTCTTTTCAATAAGAACGAATAGTCTCATATCATGTGCTGTATGGTAATTGGTACTATTGAATATCGGAATAGGCCATCCACTTATTTGTAACGAATTCCGCAGCCTCTGCGTAACTAATTTAGGATTCAAGCTCATAGGAGTGTTTCCTTTAGAAAATGAAAGTTTTTATTGGCTAGTGATTCAATATGACTTGGATTCCTTAGATAAGAATGAGAATGCTTGACATGATTGTTTCTGTTAAGAGCATTTGAAGCTAGTTCTGCTGGAAGCGGCATAACCATTTCGCAGCTAGGTTGTACTTCCAAAAAATATTCATGTTTCATCCTGAATGAGCAACATCGTGTTGCTATATCTGAACTCGAATCAAGACCTCTATGCTTGCATCTCCAAGAAAGAAACTAGTTGGCTATTGGAAGTCTGGATCCCATTTTCTGGCGTGTGGAGATCAATAAAAATTACGGTACTCTTGCACAAAGTTCTTTTGATTATAATTTATAATGGGAACGCTTCTAATTTACAATCGGTCTTCATCAAGCAAGAGATTACGTTTCAAGCGTACCCTTCCAGCAGTCGACTTTAATTAAGAATGCTCAAGGAAACATCCCTGTGACTATCAATTGCAAAATTTAAAACACCAAAATAATGACGGTTCTCAACTGAGGTACATGGCTACTGAATTGTCCAGTAATGACCATCAGACGCCAAAAATAAATAAATGGGCTACGTCAGGTCTCCTTTTAACAAGTTGATACCACAATCTAGCTTTATCTACACGTCTACAAACTATTTATCTTGCTTGATGCAGAGGCCCTTCCTGGGCCTGGACACGTGGCAGTCCAGGGTGACCCGAGCTGGGCTTGGAACCCGGGCCCATGGGGAACCAGTCCAGGACACGCAGCGGCTAGGGCTCCGCGGGGCTCTAGAGAGCTATCCCGTAGAGGGCGGGGAGAATCCCCCTCAGCGCGGGACTGGGAGCTATCCAGGGCAAATCCCGAAACGTACGGAGGTCGGACTCCTCGGCAGGTATAAACAGTAACGCACAATGCCTGCGCACGGTACGCTTACTATTGGCAACTAACTTCCGACTGCTTTACTGTTAGTACACTCCCTACTCACCGGAAAACTAACTTGACCGTCGGAGCGCCCTCGAGGACTACCTCGGGGCCCCTGTCAGTTCACCCTCTCGTTTTTCTTTCAGGCTTAGGACGCGCTCTTTCCATCAGCTCGCCGAGCTCATTAGGTCAGCTCGGTTCGGGGAAGTTCCGTGTTTCTTCAGTTGGCGCCGTCTGTGGGAACGAAGGTACGAGTATTTGCGTTGATGGCGAGAACGCGTTCCAAGCGAACCGTGGATAACACTGATCCCGGAGCCGGTGAGGGGTCCCGGCGAATGGAGACCGAGGCGGCCCGAGGCGTCGGGGGCTCGGCCCTTTCAGGGGAACAAAGACAGCAGATCTATCAGTTTGTGACCGAGAACCTCCCCATGCTGGAAGACATAATCCGGCAGGCGAAGGAGGGGGGTGAGGCTGGGGGTGCGCAGACCTCTAAGGCGAAGGGGAAGGAGAGGGAGTCGCTCCCCATTCCCTCGGAGGACGAGTCACGGGACCAGCCCCCCAGGAGGAAAATACTGCGGACTCCACCCAGGCCGTGGGCCTCGGTGGTCGGGGACAGTGAGAGATATTCTTGCGATCGATCCGCTGGGGGCCGACCGAGGGATCCCTCCTCATGGAAACTTGCGCGAAACGAGCCGGAGCGCTCCCCCGCCCGATCTATCAAGAGCCGGCCGCGGGACCCTCCCCAATGACAGCCCGTTCGGGACGAGTTCGAGCAGATCCTGCGTTCGCAACTGTACGAGGACAACTACGCAGACTCGCCCTTCACCCGAGATATAGAGGACTACCCGTTACCTCGGAGGTTTAAAATCCCGAGTATCGAACTGTACGATGGTTCGACTGACCCGGAAGACCACCTCTCGGTCTTCCTGACACACATGCATCTACAAACCGCCGCGGATGCACTCCGTTGCAAGACCTTCCCCATGTTTCTGAAGGGTAAGGCCCGGCTCTGGTTCCAGGGTCTGGCACCGGGATCTATCCGGAGTTTCACCGAGCTGGCCAGACAGTTCGCCGCCCAGTTCGTCTCCTCGAAGACTTACTCGAAAAACGCGGCTCACCTGATGGCCATCAAGCAGAAGCCGGACGAGTCCTTGAAGAATTTCACGACTCGCTTCAACACAGAAAGCCTGCAGATCAGGGACAAGGATGAAAATGTGGTCATGGCTGCCTTCATGAACGGGCTAAGGGTAGAGGAACTCTACTACAAGCTTGCCGAACAGCTCCCCAAAAATCTGGAAGAGCTCTTGACCCGGGCTCACGCCGCCGCCAACGCAGAGGAGGCCGCCCGCCTGAAGCGAGAGTCAGATCGAGAACTCGGGTATCGGAGAGGACGGGGAAACCCCCCTGAAACCAAGGACGACCAAGCCAGGAAGAACGTCTTCGATCGCCTCTCTAAGGATAAAGCCCCCGCTCAACCGCCACTCCCGGAAAAAGGGTATACACCCCTGACTCGGCCTAGGGCACAGATCCTGGCTGTGATGGAGGCAGAGGGTCTAGGAGGACGACCGCCCAAGATGGGGACGCCCCGGAATAAAAGGAACCAGGACCGGTACTGTGCCTTCCACCGTGATGTAGGGCATGATATGGAGGGATGCTGGGCCTTGCGGAAGGAGATTGACGACTTAATCCAACGTAGTTTCTTGGGGCGGTTTGTGCAGCCAGGTAGGCCGGGCCAGGAGCGCGGACGTGCCTACCCCGAAGAGAGGAGCGAAGGCTACCGCCGAGACCGCCCTAAGCGGCGTGACGCGGCCCGAGGCTACTCCCCCGACCAGGGCACTCAGAACTTGGCAGGGGTTATAAACACCATAGCTAGGGTCCCACGGGAGGAGACAGCCATACAACCCGGAAGAACAGGCGACCTCCCCCCGACGGAGATGATTCACTGAAGCGCCTGCTCATGGATGAGGAGATCACCTTCGGACCAAGAGACGCGGTTCCCTTGGCCTCCGGAAATCATGAGGCCATCGTAATAGACGTCGTCACCAATAATTACCGGGTGAAGAAAGTGTACGTCGATCAGGAAAGTTCAGTGGACATCCTGTTCTACAGGTTGTTCAAGGAGCTCGGCTTAGAGGACGGACAGCTGATCCCTGTTCGGACACCTCTAGTAGGCTTTACTGGACCGCCCATCAATCCGGAGGGGATGATCACCCTGATGGTCAAAGTAGGTCAGGCACCCAGATGCCGGACCATCCCTGTCAACTTCGTGGTGGTCAAGCAGCCATCCCCGTACAACATATTCCTAGGTCGGCCCGCTTTGAATGCCCTCCGAGCGATTCCCTCATCGCTCCACCTCAGCGTCAAATTCCCCACCCCGGGAGGAATTGCCGAGGTGCATGGAGATCCAGAGGTGGCCCGAGTTTGTTACCTAGCCATGCTCCGGGGACACGAGAAGGTGGTTGCTCAGACGACCAGCTTGGAGCCTTACATCCCGGGGGAGGAGGATCGGCAGTTGGGTACCCAAGATGAGATCGAGGAGTTCCCAATGAAGGAGGACAGGCCTGACCAGGTAATCCGCATCGGTGCGTCGCTACCGCCCAAAGAGAAGGATGACTTGAAGGCCCTCCTAAGGGAGTACGCCCAGGTTTTCGCTTGGACAGTGGAGAACATGCCTGGGATTCCGACTGACCTGGCCGTCCACCACCTCAACATAGACTCCCGCTTCAAGCCAGTGAAGCAGAAGAAGAGGAACTTCGCTCCAGAGAGAAATGAGGTGATCAGGACGGAGGTCGGAAAGCTGCTGGAATCCAAAATCATCATGGAGGTCTACTACCCGACTTGGCTAGCTAATCCTGTTCTAGTAAAGAAGGAGGACCAGTCCTGGAGAATGTGCGTTGACTTTACAGATCTCAATAAAGCCTGCCCGAAGGACTGCTTCCCCTTGCCGAAGATTGACAGGTTAGTAGATGCTACTGTTGGTTTTGACGTTTTGTATTTCCTGGATGCCTTCAAGGGATACCACCTGATAAAGATGGCTGAGGAAGGTCGGGAAAAAACCTCGTTCATCACCGAGGAAGGGACCTACTGCTACCGGACGATGGCATTCGGGTTGAAGAACGCTGGAGCTACTTACCAGCGTTTGGTAAATAAATTATTTCAGAACCAGATCGGCAGGAACATGGAGGTCTACGTGGACGACATGATCGTCAAGAGCCGAACAGGACCACAGCTCGTCCCCGACCTAATAGAGATCTTGAACATCCTCTGGGAAAGCCGGATGCGGTTGAACCCGAAGAAGTCCACCTTCGGAGTTAGGTCGGGCCGGTTCCTCGGTTTCTTGGTCTCCCAAGAAGGGATCCGGGCTAACCCCGAAAAACTCCAAGCCATCATGGACATGGCCACTCCATGGAATGTGAAAGAGGTCCAGCGACTCACGGGAAGGATGGCCGCCCTGAATAGGTTCTTCTCACGGTCCGCGGTAAGGGGGCTCTCCTTCTTCCGAATCCTAAAAACGTCAAAGGACTTTCAGTGGACCGAGGAGTGCCAGAAGGCCTTCATCGATCTGAAGGCGTATCTAGCCGAACTGCCCACCTTGACCTCCCCGGAGCAGGGAGACAGGGGGGCTCAGAGGCCAATATATTATGTTAGCCGCGCCTTACAAGGTCCGGAAACGCGGTATACGCCGGCAGAGAAACTGGTCCTCGCCCTGGTACATGCTGCCCGGAAGCTCCGACCATACTTCCGGGCCCACAGCATTGTGGTCACGACCGATCAGCCCTTGCGACAGATACTCACAAAACCTGAGGTCTCGGGTAGGATGACTAAGTGGGCCGTCGAGCTTGCCGAGCACGACATCGGCTACCAGCCCCGCACCGCTATCAAAGCCCAGGCCCTAGCAGACTTCCTCGCCGAAGGAGCCAGTTTGTCCACAACTGAGCCGAGCACTCTGCCAGAGGAGGCCCGGCCGGTAAAGCCTTGGGTACTGTTCATAGACGGGGCCTCGAGCAAGGAGGGAAGCGGAGCTGGCCTGCTACTCACCTTGTCCACCGGGGAGGAGCTGACCTACGCACTCAGATTCGACTTCCCGGCATCCAATAACGAGGCCGAGTACGAGGCTCTCTTGACAGGGTTGCGGATAGCCCACCAGATGGTTGTAACCGCGATCAAGGTTCGGAGCGACTCTCAGCTCGTAGTCAACCAAGTCCGCGGGGAATACGAAGCTAAGGAGGATGTCATGAAGAAATATTTGGCCAAGGTCCAAGAGGCGAGAGCCCTGTTTGACATTTTCGAAATCGAGCGATCACAGAACAAGCGGGCGAACGCCCTGTCGAAATTGGCATCCTCCTCATTCGCCCACCTTTGCAAGGAAATCCTAGTTGAGGTGGTCAAACAAAAAAGCATTGATCAGGTTCAGGTCCTGGCCATAGACAGCCCGATCTCATGGATGACCCCCATCGTAGATTTCCTCAGCTCGGGAAACCTCCCTGCCAACAAAATCGAAACCCGCCGACTCCACCTCAGAGCTGCTAAGTACGCCTACGCCGTGGGGACCCTCTACAGGAGGTCTTATTCATCTCCCTGGCTATAGTGCGTAACCTCCTGAAGAGGGCGATAACGTCCCTCCGTGAGTCACGAAGACTATGCGCGCGCATAGTGGGGTCCGGGACTGGCCAAAAGTGCTTCTCTGATTACTAACTGGCCTCGATTTTTCCAAGATCGGCGGCTCTGGTTCAGAAATGCCGAGCATATCAGGTGCACGCGCCCCGCTGCGCCACCAACCCACTTCGGGAGATGGTCCCCATCCACAGTTCTTGGCCCTTTGCCCAGTGGGGGATAGACCTCCTAGGTCCCTTCCCCCGAGCTCCGGGCAGGTACGAACACCTCGTGGTGGCCATCGACTATTTCACGAAGTGGATGGAGGCCGAGCCCCTAACCACTATCTCCGGAAGGGCAATTCAGAAGTTCTTCTAGAAACACATAGTTTGCCGCTTCGGTATCCCGCATGTCTTGATATCCGACAACGGGCGACAGTTTGCTGAAAATCCCTTCAAGAGCTGGTGCGCAGAGCTCGGGATTAACCAGCACTTCATCTCGGTCGGACACCCTCAGGCCAATGGTCAAGTGGAGAATGTTAATCGAACCATTCTGCAGGGGCTAAAGACTAGACTGGAACTAGTCCAGTCTAACTGGCTGGTTGAACTCCCTAGTGTCCTCTGGGCTTACCGCACTACGCCCAGGACGGCCACCCATGAGACCCCGTTCTCTCTGACTTATGGAGTAGAGGCGGTGGTACCCGCGGAGATTGGTCTCCCCTCGCCTCGGACACAGAACTTCGTTGCGTCAACCAACGAGGAAGAGTTGAGGTACAACTTGGACATGCTGGAGGCTAAACGTGAGGAAGCGGCGGTATGGATGGCTAAGTACAAAAGCCAGCTCGCCCGCTATCATAACGCCAGGGTGAGGACCATACAGTACCAGCCGGGGGACGTTGTCCTAAGGAAGAACTCGGTCAGCCGAGCTCATGGCTCCAACAAGCTCGACCCGAACTGGGAATGCCCATACCAGGTCCTTGAAGCGAACCGAGCTGGCTACTGCAGGCTCGCGAAAATAGATGGATCAGAGGTACCCCGCACTTGGCACTTCTCCAATCTGCGACTGTTTGTAGCGTAGGTTAGACCAGGGTGTTCGGTTGTCTGTTCTTTGGAATCCGAATTTCAGTTTCATCATTCAATAAACGCTCGACTTTCATGTTTTAATTTTATTTGTACTTGTTTGCTTTTTAAGTTTGAATCTTACACTAGCACACCTAGCGTTCCCTCACTAAATGTCCTAGTGGGGGGCTAGGGGTTAGTAATGGATGCGGGAGTGCTTGACACCAGGAGGTCGGCACGACTGGAAAATTTTGAAGGATTCTGAAAATTCCACGCTCGACCCAGGAGGTCGGCGGGCGCCATTGCGAGGTGCGATGCTCGACCACGAGAGGTCGGCACTGATTAAAACTTCCAGGTGAATGCTCGACCCCAAGAGGTCGGCAAGGGTTAAAGCTGGGGAGTCTGAGAGCACGACGCTCGGCCACGAGAGGTCGGCATGGAGTGGACTATTCTGGGTCTGATGGGATTCAAGGTTCGACGCTCGACCCAGGAGGTCGGCAAGAACACCTTCAAAGTCGGACGCTCGACCCAGGAGGTCGGCGGGAAAAATCCTTAAGGTTTGGTGTTCAGCCCCAAGAGGCTGACACGTTGCCCTGGTAGGACGGCGTGGTGCTCGACCCGGGAGGTCGGCACAGGGTTTCGACAATCTGGTTCCCTCTAATGATTTAGTTGTTAGATTAACGGGGGTATGCATTTGGTGCTCGACCCAGGAGGTCGGCACCTGGCTTTGGTTGTTGCAGTGGGGTGCAGGAAAAAGTTGCAAGGAAATCTCTTTCGAATTTCGTATATGCATTCAGAGCCTATCTATTACAAAACTTCCAGCCTATCTATTACAAAGCCTATCGGGCTACGAAAGAAAGACACCCTCGTGCTGGTGACCCGCCTGGAGCGGGAGCTGAAGGTACACCTTAAGCCTGATGGGAGGCGTATGGTGAAGGCTATTCAGGAACCCCGAAGCAGGGGAGCCTTTCCGTCTCAGATGGACCTTCAAGAGTATTTTCAACTGGAGCATAGTCACATCCTTATAAGGAGACGAAAAGGGTTTCTGGAGTGGTCGCTGCCCTAGGCCACCGACTCCTTCCAGAAAGCTCTGCCGGGGGACTCGCCCTCCTCCAAGGGAACCTCCGCCAGCTCGGCTCCAATGTCGGTTCGGCCCACCAGCTCCTTCAGGGCATGCCCCTTGCGGTACCCATCGAAGAGCCAATCCAGCTTCTCCTCGACTGCAGGATTGTAGTTCTTGAAATCCGCCAAGTTGAAGCCGGGTGGGTTGAGGCTCTTCACCTTGTCCAGGGCTCGCGTGGCGCCGACCTGGAGGATAGGCTGGTTGAGGAGGGCCACGTCCTCGATGAACTGATCGGAGAAGATGAAGTTCCGGACAGCCTTCTTGCGCTCCCGGCTGACGGTGCCGGAGAGCTCAATGGCGTGCTCCTCCCTCAGCTTCGCCACCCCCTTCTTCTCTTGGTCCAGCTCGGACCGGGTGGAGGCGAGCTGGACCTGGGACCCCTCCAGCTCCTTGTCAGCCTTGCCCAACTTGGTCTTAAGGGAGTCTACCTCCTTAAGGGCCTTGGTGAGCTTCTGCTCGACCTCCCGATTTTTCTTTTGCATCTTCTCCAAATCGGGAGACAGCTCGGAGAAGCGGTTCACCAGGGCAGCACCGGCGGCGTTGGCCTGAAGAAATGAGAGTAAGAGTTAGCATATTACTAACCCCATTCAGAGAAAGAACAGGGACCCAAGGGGCCTAAAAGGGAGAGGGCTTACTTGGGCCTGGGCGGTGTAGTACATGTCCTGGAGATCGGACGGGCTGGCCAGCTCCATCCACTTCTTGTCGCGTGGAAGGACTGAGCCCGTGATCAGCTCGCGAGCCACCTCGGGGAATTGAGCTCGGTCATTGATGGAGAGCTCCCAGGACGGGCAGAAGTGCCGGGGGTCGTGCATCGTAGGGGCCTGCCCCGGTTTCGTGGGGGCCACGTGGCGGAAGTGCCACAAGCTCGGGAGGGCGCCCTCCTGGACGTGCTCCTCCGCGGAGCCTACCCCCAGGTGAACGGGGCCCCCAGACGTCAGTTGGAGAGGGCGCTGTGCCGGGCCCTGCGCAGGTTTCTTCTCGGGCTGGGAAGGCTCGTCCTCTCGCCCCCTCTTCTGCCCCGTTGCCTTCTTTTTGCCGGGGACCTGCTTGGAGGGGGACTGAGCTTGAGAGGCCTCCTTCTGGGGGACCGAGCTGCCCCCAGGAGTCTCAGAGGCCTCAGGTGCCTTCTTCGTCGCCTCAGGCTGTGTAGTGGAGGCGACCTCCTCGGTCGGCGCGCCCAGTAGCACTGGAGAGGCTCTTCACTTGCAGAAATAACCGACGATTAGTGCTACAGGTCAGAGAAATAAAGGGAAAAAGGCAACAAATAACAAGGGAACAGGTGCAGTATTACAGGTATCTCGGTCGGCCGGGGAAAACGCCACCCCTCCGGGTGACCTGGACAGCTTCCCCAACAGCCCGGCCGCGAAAATCTGCTCGGTGGAGAAATTGGCTGCGTACAGCTTCACCGCTTCACCGCAGAGCCCAGCAGCTGGCTGAAGGCCTCAGGGTCCAGGTCCTCCGGACAGGGGTCGTCCCCGACCCCCCCAACCTTCCACGCAGTGGGAGGAAATTGCGTGTTTTCAACGAAAAAGAAGTCCCCTTCCAGTTTTTTACGGAAGAGGGGACCCCGTATAGAAGATCTTGGGTGCCCTTCCCGCCGCGATTGCTGGCGGACTGGCGGCAGAAGTAGTACCACCCAGGGAAAGAAGCCTTGAGGGCGTAGGAAGCACGAAAGAGAGAGAGAGAATAGGGGATGGAGCAGATTTGGCAGTAGACCAGGAATCCGATGATGATCCTGATCGAATTAGGGTGGACCAGGGTGATCCTGAGCCCCAGTAGCTCAGGATCTCGGCCAGGGCCGGAGGAATGGGGAGTCGGAGCCCCGCGACCAGTTTCTCTTTGTAAATGGCTACAAAGCCTGAGGGAGGTCGGCATGCTCGATCGGTGGGCCCGACGGCTCGCGGCTCGAAGGCCGGGGGAATGGAGAATGACGCGGCCAGCTCGGCCACTGCCCCGGGCGAGAGGGTGGCCTCCTCCCGGTCGGGATAACCATAGTTGAACTCGGGGTCGTCCCCCTGCTCGGAAGCAGGGGTCCCCTCGGAGGAGTCCCTGTCCTCCCCAGCTCTCCCCTGGGCTCCGCCAGGGGAGTTATGTGGAGACTGGGGGGAGGGGATGGAAGTGGCTTGCTGCTCGATGAGGGCATCGAACTCGGCCACCTCCTCTAAGAGTCGGGCAGAAGGAGAATGGGCGGATGGAGAGCTCATGATGTCAATAGGCTCTAGCAAGTCAGGAATGGGGAAATTGGGATTGGAAGAAGAAGAAGGAGGAGGAGGAGGAGGAGAAGATGAAGATGAAGATGATGAGGATGAGGACGAGGAGGAGATGAAGATTCTGGGGGCTCTACGGCGCGCCGGAATCTGGGATGCGGTGGAAGTGACGTCAGAATGACCCGACATAAAATGCAGAAGGTGGCGAAAGGAGAAAAGGAAATGCGAAAGAGGAGGGGAGAGAGCTTACTGATGATCGAAGTGAAAAAAGGATGGAGAAGTCGCCGGAATCTGGGTGCTGGAAGCCGGAAGCCTGTTGCTGGGAATTGGAAATGCACGAGGAAAGGAGAAAATGGCAAATAGAGTTAAACGGAATTTGGCAGCCCCTATTTATAGGGGGAAAAATGGGGGGAAAACGGTTGCTTGAAATCGAACCGTCCCATGTGAAAGCATTAATGATGGTACGGGAACCGAAGAGACGCGACAACTGAAAGGATGCGGGCGCAGCTTTCCAGTAACGGCACTGTGCTAGAGATGACCGTGGCAGAGCGGGGCGCAGTGCTGGCCTCCCACGTGGCAGGGTTACAGATTAGGTCTGCTCGGAAGCCCCACCTAATCTGGGGGGTTAGTGCAGAGGCCTTTCCTGGGCCTGGACACGTGGCAGCCCAGGGTGACCCGAGTTGGGCTTGGAACCCGAGCCCATGGGGAACCAGCCCAGGACACGCGGCGGCTAGGGCTCCGCGGGGCTCTAGAGAGCTATCCCGCAGAGGGCGGAGAGAATCCCCCTCGGCGCGGGACTGGGAGCTATCCAGGGCAAGTCCCGAAACGTACGGAGGTCGGACTCCTCGGCAGGTATAAACAGTAACGCACAATGATTGCACACGGTACGCTCACTATTGGCAACTAACTTCCGACTGCTTTACTGTTAGTACACTCCCCACTCACCGGAAAACTAACTTGACCGTCGGAGCGCCCTCGGGGACTACCTCGGGGCCCCTGTCAGTTCACCCTCTCGTTTTTCTTTCAGGCTTAGGACGCGCTCTTTCCATCAGCTTGCCGAACTCATCAGGTCAGCTCGGTCCGGGGAAGTTCCGTGCTTCTTCATTTGACACAAAGCATCATTTTAACGGAACCACCTAAGTGAATAAGAAGAGATCTCTGCTAGAATTTTCTGGGGAGGGATTGAGTGATCTCAAGATTATTGACATTAAAAACAGGATTAGGCTGGAAATTGATAATCAGTTAAGCCAGCATGCATGCGCATAGTTGAATAAAAGAGTCAAGTTTATTCATGTATATCGACCGTTGACTTTTCTTATTTATGATGTGGTAGATAAAAGGTCTATAGGCAGAAGAAGAAGGAAAAGAGATCTGAATCCGTTTGGTGGACAAATTCTTGAAGGTCTCTTGGCCTCAAGGGACAGTAAAGAGCATAGAGAGCACAATATAAAAGAATGTAGAGGGCTATTGCTAGCTTACTATTGCTTGTGCATTTTAACATCTTATTCATTTTACCAGCATGTTCTCCATCCCAACCACTCAAGGTAGGACAAACTCTAATCTCCGCCGGGCAACTCACAGTTTGAGTTTTATGTCTTGTTTTTCCTTTTAATTGTAGAACTGGGGGTTACAAGGCTTCCATTTGAGGAGTTAATATAACTTTTGAAGTCTTTTTTTTTTCTTTTTTCTTTTGAACAAAGGAGAAATTTTATTGATCAACCGCATAACATTAAACTATAACTTTTGAAGTCTTTAATCGCATGATAAGCATTAAACTATAAATCTGCTAGCACAGAAAGTTAACTTGCAGTATGACTTTGCCACGTGAAGGCCTCCACTTTAATATAATTAAGGATGCATATGTAAATTCCACATTAAAGGTTAAATTATTTATTACCCCCTTGCGGTTTTATATAATGCCAGATCACTCCCCCCCCCAAACTTTTAAAATAGTCACATAACTCTCATGTGGTTTTGTGTAAAGTGGAAAATGGATAAAATTCACAATCAGTCACAGCGTTTATACCAAATATGCTTTAAAAACACGCGTAATAAAATCTTAATATCTATGTAACCCCCTTATGATTTGTATAAATATCCACTTTATGCCCATGTAATTTTTGTATTTATCCACGTAATCTTCTTATTCTTTTTTATACAATGTAGTCAAGCCGCAGATTGATTTAGCATTTAAGTAAGAAAACTGTTGATATTTCAATTAGCGCCGTTACATAGGATATTTTTCATCAAGTTTCTACTTGACATAAAACTATAAAGGGATGAAGTGGATATTTTAAAACATTAAGGGGATTATGTGGCAATAGATGAAATCATTGGGGGTTATATGTAATTTACCCCACGTTAAATTAATGAGTCATGACTGGAGTTCTGGAACCCGTTTTCTGCGATTGGAGATCCATAAGTATGACTAGTCTTCCGAACGTAGTTCTCTGGCTGTAATTTATGGATGAAACATTTCTAATATACAATCAATCTTCAATTCTTCATCCAACCTAATAATGCCATAGGAAACATCCCCTTTGCGAAACTGAAGACACCAAGTGTTAACGGTCAACTTAAGTATACTGCTCGTAATTTGTCCCAAAATTTACTTCGACTTCTCTTCTTTGCAGTTCTTTTTTATTTTTTTTTTCCACTCCTCCTATCGTCAGAACTGTTGACAAAAAAATTGAACTAAGCTGCTTAAACTTTTAGTAGTTGTAAAAGTTGATTAGTTAGTTGGTAACTAGATTAGAATTGATATCAAAATTAGTGTAGGAAATAAAGTTTAGCTTAATCCACTGATTTGATACCATACTCTAGCCTTTCTACAAGTGTGACAACTGTTTATTTTGGTTGACATAAAGCATTATTTTTAGGGATCCACAGCAGTTAATTAAAGATTTTTGTAAACATTTTCTGGGGAGGGATTGAGTGACCTCATGATTCATGACATAAGAAAAGATTAGGCTAGAAAATGATATCTGACTAAGCCACCTTGCTAAGGTGCAAAGTTGAACAAAAACTCAGTCAAGTTAATTTGTTGAGCAAGCATATTGACCGATGACATTTGCTTATGGTGTACTACAAAGAAGGGTTAAAGGCAGAAGAAGGCAAAAGCGATCTCAAGACTTTGTTTGGTGAACAAATTCTTGAGGCTCTTTTGGGCTCAACGACTACTACCACTACAAGAAAAATTATATTTGGAGGCGCAACAAAATGATGCAATAGGAAACTTTTAGAGGCACTTAGACTATTGAGGCGCACACATCAAATGTCTACTAAACTACCCGTTTGGAAAAGGTTGGAGGCGTTTTTTAACGTCATGTTTAATGAATTTGATGCATTCACAATTGCCATGATAGAAATTGCAAATAGGCACACACCAATGCCTCTAAAGATGCCCTATAAAGGCACTTTACTTGGTATCATTTTTGCCCTTTTTAGGACACTTTTACGTGTTGCCAAAAAGTAATTGTCTAGGCACAATGAAGTGCATTATATACATTAATGGAGGCAGTTTATAGTGTAGTGTTTACCTGTCTTTCAAGGCATTTTCTACCATTGTAAAAAGGAATCTCCAAACACTCAAAAAGTGTCACGATATGTGGTTTTACTAGGTGCATTAGTTTCAATGTAGGCATTGGCAAGTGCCTCAATAGATGTCTTTTTTTTGTGCAATTTTCATCTAAATTTTCTACTCTAATCTCCTAATACAATACGCCAAACACATAATATGCAATTGTAAGACAACCACTATGCCAAAGAATATAAATCTGCTTGAAAGTAAAAAATTGGTGACATCCTAAATAAAGCAAAAAGTTCCACAAATCTGAAGTTAATTCAAAAACTAGCATTAATACTTCTTTAAACAAAAGGCTGTCATCCAACTCTTGCAATAGAATCCAGCAACATTCTCAAGAACACAAAATATTCCACAAATTTGAAGTTAACTCAAAAACTAGTATTGCTTCTCTAAACAAAAGGCTGCTGTCCAACTCTTGCTTCTCCAAACAAAAGGCTACTGTCAATCCTCATGAATCTTCACCTATAAAATTAGTAGATTAAGTAAGAACACCACTTCATTATCCATCCAACTTACAAATATTTGTAAAGAAAAAAACTTGAACAATCTTGTGTCAAATTATACCAATTTCAGTGGCCAAGCAATCGGTGCACCAAGTGCATCTTCAATTGTTTGCAATAGCCCATAAGGCCTAATCAATTGTTCATTGCGTTCCATCACGATTTGTACTAGTATTTCACACCAACATGGTCCTAATGGTTGTCCACCAACAACTTTAGAAGGATCAATTCCTTGGAGACGACCAATAGCTAGACATTTTGTTGGATCAAACAAGCTGAAAATATCCACCCAATCACCTTCCTACAAGATAATTTGAAGTCATAGAATTGAATTAGGTAGATTTATTTTTTAAAAAAATTTGGTAGAGTTTCCCCTGCATTTTGAGCATTTCTCCAATTTTCAGCAATAAAACTTAATAACCATGACTTTACTAAGTTGAAATTACCATGTTTTACTATTCAATATAACCAAACAAAGTAGCAGTTTAATGAATCAACAAGTTTCAAACAACAAAAGTGAGTATCCTCATATGGTATAATCACAATAAATTCTTGAAAAATAATCATGAATATACCTGAAGAGAACGAGCACCCATAGGAGATTTTGAAACATGATTAGAGGACGTTGAATTTATCGAGCCACCAGTTTTTGAGCCACTATTTTGCTGCTGACACACCATTGCTTTGAGCTCTGCAAGTTCTTTGGCTTGGTCTTTCAGCTGCTGATCTTGCTCAGCAAATTTATCTTCCATCTTAGAAATTGCTGCCTTTTGCTCCATAACGATACGCTGACAAGTGCTGCGACTAGGTACGTTACCCCATTTGTCTGATGGTGTCACACCTAGACCATACATGCGCACACGCCCATTGTTATCTTCCCCAAATACTTGGGCAAATGCATCATTACGACCAACATCATCATTAGAACCAGGGGGAAGTTGGCTAACTTTTTATGCAAATAGAACAAGGCATGCAAATAGAACAAGGCATGCAAACAGATGCTGTGAAGATGTGTATTTATGGCATACAGGACATGCAAGTTTTCCTTTAGTGCTCCATCCGGAGAGGATTGCATAACCTGGAAAGTCACTGATGGTCCATAAAAGTGCTGCACGAAGTTGAAAGTTTTCTTTTCTTGATGCATCATATGTATTCACTCCAACATCCCACAATTCCTTTAATTCTGCTATGAGAGGTTTTAAATATATATCAATATTATTTCCTGGTGCAAATGGATCGGGTATCAACAATGACAACATAAAGTTCGGTTGTTTCATACACATCCATGGCGGCAAATTATATGGCATCAATATTACCGGCCAAGTGCTATGAGTTGAACTCATATTTTTGAATGGGTTAAATCCATCTGATGCTAGGCCCAACCTCACATTACGAGAATCTTGAGAAAATTCTGGATGATGAAAGTCAAATGTTTGCCAAGATGGAGAATCAGCAGGGTGCCTCATGTTACCATCCTTAGTACGACCTTCTGCATGCCATCTCATATGGCCTGCAATTTTGGAGGACATAAATAGGCGTTGTAACCTATGTTTTAGGGGAAAATGCCATAAAACCTTATGCGGTATTTTTCTTCCCTCACCAGTCGGATCATTTTCAGATTTAACCCATCTAGATTCTTTACATGTTTCACAATGCTTTCTTCTTGCATCTACCCCCCAATATAAAGTGCAGTCATTCGGACATGCATCATATTTATCATACCCAAGTCCTAATTCCTTCATTAACTTTTCAGCTTCATAATAAGACTTAGGCAAACCATCCATTGCATCTGGAAAGGCTTCTTTCAACAAATCAAGTAACATATCAAAAATTTTGTTGCTGAGTTTACCAAGGCATTTGAGGTGAAGCAACCGAATCATAAAGGAAAGTTTTGAGAATCTTTTACATCCAGAGTAAAGCTCTTTGTTAGAATTATCAATTAGATTGTAAAACTTTTCAGCTTCTACATTGGGCAATTGGCTTTTGTATTCAGTTCCATCTATCCTTGTATAATCTTGTTCAGGAATTCCCATTGCATCATGAACCAAACCATGCATGTCATCAAGTTCATCCCGTACCCCATGTGAGATATCATAGGAAGTAGGTTTTGGTGCACTAGAGTAAACAAATTCTCCATGAGCTGCCCAATGGGTGTATCCTTTAACAAAACCATAAACTTTCAAATGAAGTTCTGCATTCTCCCTGGTAATACATACACCACACTTACATTCTTTACATGGACATAATATCATCCCATTTATACTTGAATTCTGGAATGCATAATCTAAGAATTTTTGCAAACCATCCCAATATTCTTTGCTTCGTCTATTCTTTTGCATCCAAGTTTTATCCATATTCTGTAACCATGACAAATTTAACCTTAAAATATACACATACATACATATACATATACATATATAAGCAAAAGAAAGCAATTAAGAATAATATTAACAAAGAGCATCACTCATACAACAAAAAAATTATTATGATACCAAGAAGCTATTTGGAAGTCAACGAGAAGGTCACTGTTTGAGATAAAAGCACAAGACATGAGAACCCCAAAGGTTTTCCGCTACTAGCCATTTATCACGTGTCACCAAGTAAATAGTTTTTTACACAAATCAATGTTAAGAATAAAATTTGCAGGTCATATAATATATCTACTGCAATGACACTCCAGTTTAAAAAAAAAATTAAGAATCCAAATGACCAAAAGATGAAAATGAACGTACATTACAGGTTCAAACAAATGAACAAATTTAATATCATATATGTAACTTAATCTAATTCCTAATAAAAAAGAACACAAGAATATAAGTTGGCTTGTACCTCTAGCGAAATCAATGTGCAACGTCTTCAAAATGATTTCTTTTCACAGATAGCTATCTTTAATTCAAACCTGTGGTGAAACATTAATGAACTTTAGTAAAATTTTAATATTTTGAATAGGTGCTGTACGTACTTCTCTAATTATTCAAGAAGAAAAATAACATCAGCTTGCAAATTTCTTGAAGAATATTTTAAAAAAATGAGAAAGAACCAAAAGTGCTGAATGACTTTTCCTAATTATTCTGAAACAAACAGAACAGGGCATGAAAATATAAATGCACCAACATATATAAATGCATCAGCTTACTATGCAAATAGAACAAGGCATGCACATTATTATGAAGCAAACAGAACAAGGCATCAGCTTACTTTCTCTATGTACATATATAAATGCACCAACATATGCATGAAAATGATCCAAGGCATGCACATTTTCCCCATGTGAACAGAAAACCACAAATGCAAATTATTCTCATTGAATAACATTTTCATAAAAAACATTGGGATAGCAGGAATTTTATCTAAACTCAAGAAATAAAAAGATTTTATGTTCATGTTTAAGGGACCAACTTTGCTTTACAAGTTAAAATTTAGAAACCTCTGTATTGGTGCCAATTATTTTTCTGGTAAACTTAATTGCCATATTACCATAATATGAATCAAGTTTGGAAACTCAACTACAACTCAAACAATTGCTAACAGTTAACTTTCTTCCCAATTCACTAGTTCTGACTTTGCCAAATTTTACATGTTTTTCCGAAACCAAATGACATGAACAGTACACCATCTTTGACATTCTTAGTAGTTACTAGTCAATAGAAGTAAAGCACCTAGGATTCTATATCCTATATTTTGTGCCAGCCCAGTTGCACTAACGTAGGAATAGAAACCAATTCCCAAGTTCCAATTCGGTTGAGAGAAGCATTAACTACATAATCATAATGTCCTGATTCAATTCTCAGACATCCATTTTTCCCCTTTCCCTTCCACTTTTGTACTTGAATTTAAAAAAAAATTCTACCACTATTTTTATACACTTTATTATACTTTGTATCAGCGTATTATTACCTGACTGCTAAAGTACTTTGTAGAATCAGTAGGCTAAAGTAAATGCAAAAGGTGCTTAGAAATTCAACAGGATTGCAAAAGGAAGCCTCAATTGATCGATCGGGCTTAGTCGCCAAATACCAGATCACACGGCAGGGTTTGATGGGTTTGTCTTGCTTAATATTAACAATCGGCCGCGGTGGGAGAATGGGACTGCCTCCTGAGTCCTGAATTGGTACTGTCGATGGCCCCAAGGCCGAAACAAGGAGGCGGACACATTCTATGTGGCATTACATTAGATACCAGCAAAAAAAAACCAGCAATCAATCAACCAGCCAACTACTTTTAATATTGCCCCATGTTTTTCTCCATCACATTATTAATACTCAACATAGAAATCAGATTTTAAAAAAAGAAAAAAAAATCAAACTAGCAACAGGGGAGAAAATAATTCAGTGGGCAGGCAAAGCATATGATTTTCAAAAACCCATAATACACTTACCTTTTAACCACTAAACCATCCTTCTCTTCTTCTGGTCAAATTGGAGTGCATCTAAAAACTCAAGATAGAAAGGGAGAGGGTAGGGATTAAAGAATGAAAAAAAGAGGCAGAAATGGAAGATTGATTTTGACGATGATGGATTTTGTGAATAGGGTCCAAGGGTTTAGATTTGGAGAAGAAACTGAGGGAACTTTTTGGTGTGAATTTTAAGAGGCGGAGACCTTTCAAAGAGAAATATATTGGGCAAACTTTAGTGAAGCGGCAAAATTTTCCTTGCCGCGTTTTTTTTTTTCTTTTCCCCGCGTTTTTTCTCCATTTCATTTATACCAGTGACAAAACTACGTCGTTTCTATCTCAATTTCCTATTACTTCTGCTGACATTCACAAGTAATGCCCTAATAGCTATTCTAATTTGACATATCAAAATTTTCAATTTAGAAAAGGGATAATTTCAGAAACCTCCCCTGACTTGTCAATTGGGTTGCCAAACTCGTTTTTTGACTTGTCCATTGAACTACATTTACCATACCGCCCATGAATAGATGGGTATGGGAATCATAAAATTTTACTTATGGATATAAACAATTGGGTAACGCAACCGACCCAATTAACCCATCTACCACCACTCAGGTCATTTCACAAATACATTCATCAGACAAAACTTTCCTCTTGTCACAAAAATTCAAAGCAATGTGGTACATGTTCACAAGCAAGCAGGTTAAAATCCCGCCTGCATAATAACGCTGAAACCCGCAAGCGGGATTCTATGTTTTTTCTATTTCAAGGTTAGCTCGCATGCGGGTTAATGTTATATTTGAGCGCGAGAAGAAAAAATTGGTAATTAGGCTCTTTGGGCATTATAAGTAAATATTTAAATTAATTGCAGTTTTATTACATCAATATTATTGTATTATCATTATTATGATTATTGTATTATTTCTTATCCAAATATAACATTTAATTATTTAAATTTGATTTTATTTTTACAATTTATAAAATTTTTATCACTTATATAATATTTTTAAAACCCTAATACATCTAAATTTGATTTTATTTTTCAAATTTATAAGATTTTTATTTAAAAAAATGGGATACGGATAAGATATCCGGTTGGTTCGATTTGCATAGGTGCATATGAGAATATCCGAATACTCTTTAAACCCGCATGCGGGTTTAAGGAGATTATGGCAACTCTCTGACACACTAGTTACCCATCCAACTTGTGTGTAACTAAAATATATTTAAATAATATATTTCATATTTTTGTTATTTAGAGTTTAACAAAACATTAATATTGGGTAGATTTGAGGGATATACATAATTTTGCATATTTGTAGGAATATTAGAAAATGGAAAATTTGGGTAAATTCCCAAATTTTGGAGGTAAGGTGAAATCCAAGAACTAAAACAGTCATTTATAAAACCTTAACAGTAATAAGGTGCAAACCAAAGCTGCAATCCAAGAGTAATATCATTACAAATTTCATAACCATACATTAAATAAATAGAAATGCAATCCAATACTATCCAAAACACAAAATGTCTTGGGTATAATAGTAATTTTGCATTATATGATGTCAACAATTGGGTCCCAAGTTCTGCCAGGGGAGGTCAGTGTAATTGTGGAAACCTCAGGGGAGGTCAGTGAAATTGTCAGAAACCTCAGGGGAGGTTTCTGAAATTATCCCTTTAGAAAAATATAAAACAAAGTGCAACGGTATTTGGTTCATGTTATTTTATTATGACACTCACTTTTTTATGTCTTCATAAAACATGTAAAATGACACTTACAAAAAAGTGTCCTTATAGGTATGTCATAATAGGACATTTTTCTTGTAGTGTACAGAGACTAATAGCATAGTATATGGACAAGTACGGGGATATAGCTAGCTTATCATTGCTTGCGATTTTTAACATCCACTTCTTTTTACCAACATGCTTTGCATCAAATGACACCCTAACTCCATCCCAACCACTCAACGCAGGACAAGCTCTAATTTCAGCTGGACAAATCTTTGAATTAGGATTCTTCAGTCCTGGTAATTCAAGTTGATTGTACATTGGAATCTGGTACAAGACTGATATTGATCATAGAGTTGTTTGGGTCGCAAATCGGGAAAATGCACCGTTAGAAGGTGACTTGGCTTCAAAGCTGATAATAAGCAGCCATGGGAATCTAATGCTTATAGATGGAAAGCAAACTACTGTCTGGTCAGCAAATGCCTCTGTCCAGTCTAATAGCACAATAGCAGTGCTCCAAGATGACGGGGATTTCATCCTTAAAGATAATGTTTCAGGGGAAACTCTATGGGAAAGTTTTTATTATCCTACTGATACAATTTTAGCAGGCATGCAGATAGGATTCAACAGCAGAACTGGACGGGAAAGCTTCTTGACAGCCTGGAAAAATGAGAATGATCCGGCACCTGGAAACTTTGTTTATGGACTCACAGACGAAAGACCAGCACAGTCTGTGGCATGGAATGGTACATGTCGCGCCCCACTTTTTGGAAAAAATAAAATAATTGTTTTTTGTTGAATTTTATTGATTTGGAAAAATGAATTTTATTGATAAAAACAAAAATGGGTCTAAATGGGACTTTTGAAAATGCGACGATTTGACCCAAGAAAAATAGTTCAAAAAGGGTTTTTATATGAAAAATGGAGTCGCCACTTGGTATAGAGTTAGGGTGTACCAAGTCACCCAAAAAATGAAATTTTTAAAGAGAAAAGTAAGAAAACCCTTTTTAAACGACTCCTAGTCCACGCAAACAAAGAAAAAGGTTCGGGAGTCACATTTGACGAAGGGGAAGGCAAGGATAAAAATCCAAGGCACCCCTTCGACCTAGCCAAGGCTAGTTGCGTGATTTAACCCTTATTTTCCTATATTTTCTACCCAAAGTATGTATTGCAAATTGGATATGACTAATGGATGAGAAATGCAATCTTAAGTCTAGAAATGTCTCTGATGAGGCTTTTGATCCCATTCACATGAATTGTGAAGGTCAATAAGGAAAGACCTCATAGAAAATCATGAACGATGCAAATGAGGACTCAAATGAGAGTGTAAGCGTGCAAAGTGTAGAAAAAAGGTGCATGTGTGTAATTTGAAAGTATTTGTGTGCAAATGAATAAAAATATGAATGCTCGTGTGCAGGTGAATGAAAATAGTAAATATATAAGTAAAATAGGTGCAACGTGTGAAGTGAAAGGTAAAGAAAGTGAATGAGTGTGGATTTAAAATATATAATTAGTGAGGAAAATAGTGAGAAAATGATATGAAAATGCATGAACTTAGAGGAATGCATCAGGTCGGGTACGGGAATGACCTCTAATTTTTGTGATTTTAATTTCCCCTTTGATTAGAAGGAAAAACTAGCGTGCTAAGGCTATTTTGAAGCCACACTCGCTCGTTTCCCTTACCCAAGGGGGTTTCTCAGGCAAATGGACCCTATAACTAGCATGAAATGCAAAGGTCTAAAATGAAAGGGAAAGGTTAGAGGGACATGCCAAATGCCATAAAACTAAAAAAAATGCATGAAATGTAGTGAACATGCAAACATGTACTAACGAGGGGAAATCCCTAAGGGTCTAGCGTTGGACTAGCCCATTCTACGAATTCCGACTAGCATTGGACTAGCGGAAACGTACATTCATCCATCACATTCATTTATAAATATAGAAAGCAAGTAGACATGCAAAACACTCATAAACATATAGCACATAACACTTAGCATGCTCGACTAGATGCAAGGACCTAACAAAGCAAATTAACACATAGTAACTAAGCATGCAAGACAAATAAGACGATTAAAGCCCTAACTATTACATTTGCTAGCTAAAACAAAGAGGAAAGGGAAAATGGACCAAATTACTTGCTATGCCCTATCTATTACAAGCCAAGAGGTGTACACATACCCCATAAATGAAAATAAAAGAAAGATTTAAAAATAAAATAAAAGTAAATAAATGAAAGGCATTAATAAACATTTAAGAAAACCAAGTAGGCATGCAATTTTCATTTAGCAAATTGGATCACATAGGGAGATACAAAAAAAAATAAAAGAAAGTATACCGTCCCCTTTTGTGGTGCTAATAAGTTGGAAAAGGTTCTAAATTGGAGCTACAACCACTAAACAAAGGATTAATGTACCAATTTAATAGTAAATCAAACAACACAAATTCTTCAAAAACAAAAATTAAAGAACCACTAATAACTATGAAATTGAACCATTAGATCCCTTTAGATAATCAAACAAGTCCATATTCATCAAATGAAAATCCAAGTTAAAAGGGAAAGGAAACTCGAAGGACCCAATTGATTAATCTTTTCAATTGCTTAGGCCATGATAGAATAAGAAGGGATTTGAGGGGTTAAAGAGCTATTATAAGAACTCTTTTCATGCAAAAACATGCAACCTACGAAGGAAACTTGTTTCTTTGGTATATAAAAATCCTCCAAACACACACTAAACCCCTCGGAATACAGATTTTCCAT
The DNA here is from genome assembly GCF_003713205.1 of Coffea eugenioides. NCBI lineage: Eukaryota > Viridiplantae > Streptophyta > Magnoliopsida > Gentianales > Rubiaceae > Coffea > Coffea eugenioides. The sequence continues at coordinate 11,630,884 of NC_040036.1, read as the reverse complement.
CAACAAGGGTGCCAAAAAAAAATGAAGAATCTTAACACCTCCTTAGGACCTTTTGAGAAGAAAATAGATGTAATAACATCAATAAAAGTAGACTGCAATAGATCCCTATTAAAATCAGGTATGACCAATTCGCTACTGTGAGTCAAATATCTTTCTCCACTACACTCAAAGGAAGCAGGTAATGCAGCAAAAGCAAGAGACAAAGCATCACTTTAATCCAGAAATAATCACAAAAGATAAAAGTAAACATGAAATTGGATCAATCCAAGGCATTTAAAGGAAGGTGAACAGCCCATGTAAAATTTAAAACAAGTAGTGACTTGATTGCAAAAACTAAAGAAATTTGAGAGGTCAATTTGATTGATTTTCCCAATTTTTTGGGTCATACTGGCATAAGGGGAAAACTTGAGGGGGTTAAGAGGCAATTTTGAAACAATTTTTCCATGCAAATTCATGCAAGCTACGTGAGACTTAAACTACTGCAACTAAAAATGCAACATGTTCTCTTTTGCTTCCAAGACAAAACCAAACGCACAGCTTATTGTTCAAGCTCGGATTTCAAACCCAAACACACAACTTTAATCTAGACCCAAACTCCATACTCACCACCATCCAATCAGGTAGAAAATCTAGAAATATTTCATGCCAAACTCTGGAAAATCATGCAAACATGTAAAGGAAAAAAAACAAAAGGCTGCTGCAATCTCTTTGCGATTTCTACACCATTTCAGTCGAGATTTCATCATGCAAACGAGTTCACCAAACCCAGATTTTAACTATCAATTATCAACTAAATCAAACCCAAGATTTAAATGTACAAACAAAGTGATGAAACCGACTTGTAAGCTGTTGCCGAATAGAGCATTAAACTAATGCAGCAAAAATGATGTGAGAAACGTTTCTGCAATTTTCTTATAAACTCAGATTCTTATCACAATCTTGATTAGATGTAATTAAACTCAACGTCACAACTTTAGACCAAGCCCACAACTAAACCCACCATCATAATCCAAACAAACAAAAAAACCAAGAAGATATCATGCAAATTTCTGGAATAAACATGCGTGCAACAGATTTTTGTTTCACTCAAATTTCTGGTTTACACACAGCCAATTAATCTCATGCAGGGCTTAATCATCCAGTATTTAGTTAGCTAAACACACAACCAAGCGAGGATCAAGCACTTTCCAGCAAATTTCATACTAAAATACCCAAAACAACTCCATCGGCTAAGCTGGAAGATTGGTCTAACAATCCAGCAACATCCAACAAAATTTTCCAGCCATACAACCGAATTCCCAGCCATAAAGATCACATGCAAGACCAAATAACAAACTATCTATCAGATTGGATCCGAAATCAAGTTCAAATAATATCCATAACCATCAAAATTTCCAGAAATTTTTCTGTTTAGCCCGGATGATCTTGCCTTAAGGCAGATTGCACTTTTGAATTTTTATTCCTCTGTTTTATCAAACTGATTGGCTACATGCAGGGCCTAAGTACTCATTATTAGCTGCATATTTATGATTATAAGCCCAAATTACAAAAATCAAAACCAATTTAAGCTGCACTACTCCAAGCAAGCTCACGGCAAAATTTCTAGCCAAGACAGAATTTTCCACAGCTTTGTTTTTACCATTTGATTGCGAAACTTAACACATGCAAGACTCTAATCCTGATAATCATCCAAAATCCAATTAGATAAACATCTTTCATGCTCAGATTGTCCAAATTCAGACCCATTCAGCAGCCAAAATAAAACAAGTGCATCAAGCTCACGGCAGGAGCTTTATATCTAACCAGAATTTCAAACAATCCTGCTCCCGGTTGGCTTGTATGCAATCTGACTTTGTATCTTTTCAATTTTCGGACTTAATCAAGGTTAATTAGTTTCATGCAGAGCTAAATCATCCAGACTTTGGTTAGTTAAACATACATATAGCTCAGATCACCAAAACTTGGTCAACCGAAACTGCAAATTTCCAGCTTAAACTCTCGGCAACCATTTTCTTCACAAACAGATTTTTCTATAACTTAAATTATCATCTAACCACACAATCCTCACATGCATGCCCTTAAACAACTTCATCAACCTATAAACATCTAGTCTAGGTCCAGAAATTACCTCAGTTTGGAGCTCAACACCCTCGGCTAGCTGCCAAAAAATGTTTCCCTCCTCTCGGCTGTCCAGAAATTGCAGCCCGCAACTCTTCCTCTCCCTTGCTCAAGCTTGCGTCTCAGCTCAAGGCTGAGCTCGGTTTGTGTAAGCTGTGGAGTTGGTGGTTGTGGTCGAGCCCAGCTGATGGAAGATGAAGAAGAAAATGATATCTCAGCAGTGGTGAAGGAGGTGAAGGCAGACGGTCCACACCCTTCCTCTTACTCACACTCTCTCGGTTGGTCTTACGGTGAAGCTGGGATTGAAGTTCGGTCCTCCCTTTTTCTCTCTGTCGTTAACTCCAAAGTAGTTAGTCACTCACGGCTCAAGGCAGACAAGCAAAAATGGAATCCGGAGATATTGTGTTGAGTAGTAGAAGCTGGAATAATCCAGTCATTCGCGGTAGTGGAGGTTGAGTATATATGTGATAATGGAAGATGGAACCGGCAATAAGGATGGAAGGTGCTAGTATATGAAGTGGAAAAATGGATTCGGCCGAAATGGAGTTGTGATTTTTTTATTTTGATTTTTTTCCTTTTTTGAAATTAATTGAATAAAACTGATAATAGAAAAAGATAACAAACAACAAAAACAACAAAAAAAAGTAATTTAATTAACAATGAGTAAAAACTAAATAAACTAGAATCAACAAAACACAATTTTCCATTTTTCATCAATTTTCATCATTTTTTCTTTTCCTCAACTTAATAATTTAACAAAAATAATAGTAAAACTAAATAAAAACAACAATTTTAATTACAAACACATCAAAGTAAACAAACTAAAATAACAAAATTACCATTTTCGATTTTTCTTTCATTTTCATCATTTTTCATCATTTTTCCCTTCTTTTTTTTCACGAATTTTACGTTAAAACTTAAAACTAAAACTAAAACTAAAACGTGAACAAAATTAATATGACAAATAATTAGCAAATAAAAGACAAATAAAAAGGTAACAACTAAAATGCAGACAATCTAAAACAAAATCATGAATTAGATGCAACATACAAATTATTTAAAAATTTGGTGTCTACAGTTTGCCCCTCTTTGTTTGAGTTTTGAAAAAACTTGAGACAAAGAAGTAGACACCAAATACTTACCTGTGGTATTCGGCTGCAAAATGATTCGAACGGACAGGAATTTTTAAAAACGGGACTGACCCGAACGAGGAATTTAAAACGGGACTGACCCGAACAAGGAATTTAAAACGGGACTGACCCGAGCAAGGAATTTAAAACGGGACTGGCCCGAACAAGGAATTTAAAACGGGACTGGCCCGAACAGGAGTTTAAAACGGGACTGGCCCGAACAGGAGTTTAAAACGGGAAACGGGACTGGCCCGAACAAGGAATTTAAAACGGGACTGGCCCGAACAATTTAAAACGGGACTGGCCCGAACAACTGAATTTAAAACGGGACTGACCCGAACAGGAATTTAAAACGGGACTGGCCCGAACAGGAATTTAAAACGGGACTGCCCGAACAAGAATTTAAAACGGGACTGGCCCGAACAAGGAATTTAAAACGGGACTGGCCCGAACAGGAATTTAAAACGGGACTGGCCCGAACAGGAATTTAAAACTGGGACTGGCCCGAACAGGAATTTTTAAAACGGGACTGACCCGAACAAGAATTTAAAACGGGACTGGCCCGAACAGGAATTTAAAACGGGACTGGCCCGAACAGGAATTTAAAACGGGACTTCACTGGGGAAGTTTGAGACGATGAATTGAATTTTTACCTGAGAGTAGTTCAAATTTTTGTACCTAAAGAGAGATTGGATCTCTGTAGTTGAAGCGATGGCTGACGTTGGTCCTTATAATCCAACTTTGCAAATAACATTGCTTTAGATTTGAAAAAGAGAATGATCGCTTTCATTTGTGAACGCAGTGTTCCTGCAAGAAAAGAATAAATGATAATGGATTTGCCACCATTATTTGATCCGGTTTGCCTTGAGAGTCGTGTAAACATGAGTCTTGTGATGCTTTTATTTCGGCTCGGCGGCATCTGCCTTAAACCTTTCAATTTTTGGGTCTGATAAAATGCCGATTTATCACGTCACCCAATCCAGGTGGTAGCTTTATTGTATATTACTCCCTGTAACTGATGATTGAATCCCCTATCTTTGCACAAACCTCAGGGTTTATCATTCATTTGAATTCGATGGTGCAAGAATGATGCATGAAAATTAGTCATATAAAATCAACGTATATGCAAGATGATTTCCTATGTTAAGCAAAAATGAGCATGCAAAAGAATGTATACAATCATAAGCATTCATACACAAATAATTGAGAACAACCAAGAGGTTTATAAAGATACATTTTGCAAAAGAATATTTGTAAAGAATAATACAAATTTAGCCGATGACTATCATATTCAAGACTTTGGATATTTTCTCTTTGGAACCCGATATTGGCAGAAGTATCACAAATATGAGGAAAACCCTAAATGCACCAGGTCACCAGCTGTTCCTTCTTGAGCTTGTCTGTTGAGAAAACCTACCTTGGCGCCCTTTCGGGTTTTCACCAAGGTTGCCCCCACCCTTTTTGTTTTGCTTTTTTTTTTTTTTTTTTTTTTTTTTTTTTTTTTCTTTTTTTTTTTTTTTTTGATTTTGTCTTTTCTTTTTGTTTTTGTCTTTTTTTTTTTTTTTTTTTACAAGGCGCCCTTTCGGGTTTTCACCTAAAGAATAAAGACACATCTCGCCCATGGTCGACTCAGAAATATGAGTTAAAGGTTTCAGGCATCAGTAAAATGCACTTCCCTTATAGATTAGGAGAAGGCATTACGGACATCACTTGCCAGTTGATTATCAAATTTTGCTAATAGAAATGCAACAAATGACGGAAGCCAGGACTTTGGGCTTTGTGATGAGGTCAGGTGGGGGTGTTTTTCCAGAAAGGTTAAAGCTTGAAAGCAAAATCGATGCCGGGGGTAAAATAAACTGAGATTGCCCAATTCTGAAATCATTTCCGATTTTGAACAAAATCGGGGAAAATTTGCCCCAGTTTGATCGGATTTTCACTCTTTGCATTTTCTTCATTGCATTTTCCTCGCTTTTGCATTTTTCTTTGAAAACTAAATTTGCCCCAGTGTGGGGTTCTTTTCCCTTCCTTTTGCTCATCTCTCTTTTAAAAATTAAAATTTTGCCCCAGTGTGGGGTTTGCAATTCTCAGGGGTTATCAAACGAAATTTGTCAATTCTGATGGCTCAAAGGGGACAAGTAGAGATAAAATGTTTTTAGTGTAAAAGAAGATGGCCTGACTTGCATTTCGCCATTTGCATGGATTTCTTAAAGAAAATTTGCATTATCAAATGAAAAACTTTTTGCACATATCTGAGTTGATGGGTTGAGGGAATGCTCGTCCATCCATTTCTGCTAGGATAAGGGCTCCGCCAGGTAATACCTTTTGGACAATGAACGGCCCTTGCCAGTTTGGAGCAAATTTGCCTTTAGCTTCATCTTGCATCGACAAGATTCGCTTTAGCACTTTGTCACCTTCTTCAAATGCCCGCCGATGGACCTTTTTGTTGTAAGCCCGGGCCACACGCTTTTGATAACATTGCCCATGACAGGTAGCATTGAATCGCTTCTCATCTATCAAGGTCAGTTGCTCATGGCGCTGCTTGATCCAATCGGCCTCCTCCAATTTAGTCTCCATAAGGATTCGCAACGAAGGAATTTCAACCTCAGCTGGTAACACAGCTTCCATTCCATACATGAGTGAATACGGCGTTGCCCCAGTTGATGTCCGGATAGAAGTCCGATACGCCATTAATGCATAAGGCAACTTTTCATGCCAATCGCGATGCTTTTCTGTCATTTTGCGGATAATTTTCTTCAGATTTTTATTTGCGGCTTCTACAGCTCCATTCATCTGAGGCCTATAAATGGCAGAATTGCGGTGTTTGATTTTGAATTGCTCACATAGTCCATCTACCATGTCATTGTTCAGATTCTTGGCATTGTCCGTGATAAGCGTTTCGGGTACTCCGAAGCGACAGATGATGTGATCTCTCAGGAAATTGGCCACTACCTTCTTCGTGACATGTTTGAATGACTCCGCTTCAACCCATTTGGTAAAGTACTCGATCACCACCAATATAAATCGATGTCCATTTGAAGCGGGAGGATCGATTGTACCAATCATGTCCATACCCCACATTGAACAGGGCCATGGGGCGGTCATGCTATGCAGTT
>NC_040036.1:11506806-11623523 GCF_003713205.1 Coffea eugenioides | reverse complement strand
GTATGCTAGTGCTCGTTTGGGAGGGGAGGGATCAAGAACCAACGCGTGGCTCTAAGGGTGACACACACCCCCTCCCAAATGCAATGCAAGCGCGAAATAAAGAAGTAAATATACATCCAATCAACCAATCATACGTACGTGAGTGAAGGAATAGTTGAATACGCGCGCGAGGCAAAAGGCCCTAAAAATGAAAAAAATGCAACCCTAATATCCAAAATGCAATGCATAAAAGGGTAGAAAAAGGAAACGAATGGCTAAATCAAAAATGCTTGGACCCACTTAGGAAGTCCCCAGTGGAGTCGCCAACTGTCGCGCCCCACTTTTTGGAAAAAATAAAATAATTGTTTTTTGTTGAATTTTATTGATTTGGAAAAATGAATTTTATTGATAAAAACAAAAATGGGTCTAAATGGGACTTTTGAAAATGCGACGATTTGACCCAAGAAAAATAGTTCAAAAAGGGTTTTTATATGAAAAATGGAGTCGCCACTTGGTATAGAGTTAGGGTGTACCAAGTCACCCAAAAAATGAAATTTTTAAAGAGAAAAGTAAGAAAACCCTTTTTAAACGACTCCTAGTCCACGCAAACAAAGAAAAAGGTTCGGGAGTCACATTTGACGAAGGGGAAGGCAAGGATAAAAATCCAAGGCACCCCTTCGACCTAGCCAAGGCTAGTTGCGTGATTTAACCCTTATTTTCCTATATTTTCTACCCAAAGTATGTATTGCAAATTGGATATGACTAATGGATGAGAAATGCAATCTTAAGTCTAGAAATGTCTCTGATGAGGCTTTTGATCCCATTCACATGAATTGTGAAGGTCAATAAGGAAAGACCTCATAGAAAATCATGAACGATGCAAATGAGGACTCAAATGAGAGTGTAAGCGTGCAAAGTGTAGAAAAAAGGTGCATGTGTGTAATTTGAAAGTATTTGTGTGCAAATGAATAAAAATATGAATGCTCGTGTGCAGGTGAATGAAAATAGTAAATATATAAGTAAAATAGGTGCAACGTGTGAAGTGAAAGGTAAAGAAAGTGAATGAGTGTGGATTTAAAATATATAATTAGTGAGGAAAATAGTGAGAAAATGATATGAAAATGCATGAACTTAGAGGAATGCATCAGGTCGGGTACGGGAATGACCTCTAATTTTTGTGATTTTAATTTCCCCTTTGATTAGAAGGAAAAACTAGCGTGCTAAGGCTATTTTGAAGCCACACTCGCTCGTTTCCCTTACCCAAGGGGGTTTCTCAGGCAAATGGACCCTATAACTAGCATGAAATGCAAAGGTCTAAAATGAAAGGGAAAGGTTAGAGGGACATGCCAAATGCCATAAAACTAAAAAAAATGCATGAAATGTAGTGAACATGCAAACATGTACTAACGAGGGGAAATCCCTAAGGGTCTAGCGTTGGACTAGCCCATTCTACGAATTCCGACTAGCATTGGACTAGCGGAAACGTACATTCATCCATCACATTCATTTATAAATATAGAAAGCAAGTAGACATGCAAAACACTCATAAACATATAGCACATAACACTTAGCATGCTCGACTAGATGCAAGGACCTAACAAAGCAAATTAACACATAGTAACTAAGCATGCAAGACAAATAAGACGATTAAAGCCCTAACTATTACATTTGCTAGCTAAAACAAAGAGGAAAGGGAAAATGGACCAAATTACTTGCTATGCCCTATCTATTACAAGCCAAGAGGTGTACACATACCCCATAAATGAAAATAAAAGAAAGATTTAAAAATAAAATAAAAGTAAATAAATGAAAGGCATTAATAAACATTTAAGAAAACCAAGTAGGCATGCAATTTTCATTTAGCAAATTGGATCACATAGGGAGATACAAAAAAAAATAAAAGAAAGTATACCGTCCCCTTTTGTGGTGCTAATAAGTTGGAAAAGGTTCTAAATTGGAGCTACAACCACTAAACAAAGGATTAATGTACCAATTTAATAGTAAATCAAACAACACAAATTCTTCAAAAACAAAAATTAAAGAACCACTAATAACTATGAAATTGAACCATTAGATCCCTTTAGATAATCAAACAAGTCCATATTCATCAAATGAAAATCCAAGTTAAAAGGGAAAGGAAACTCGAAGGACCCAATTGATTAATCTTTTCAATTGCTTAGGCCATGATAGAATAAGAAGGGATTTGAGGGGTTAAAGAGCTATTATAAGAACTCTTTTCATGCAAAAACATGCAACCTACGAAGGAAACTTGTTTCTTTGGTATATAAAAATCCTCCAAACACACACTAAACCCCTCGGAATACAGATTTTCCATCAACAAGGGTGCCAAAAAAAATGAAGAATCTTAACACCTCCTTAGGACCTTTTGAGAAGAAAATAGATGTAATAACATCAATAAAAGTAGACTGCAATAGATCCCTATTAAAATCAGGTATGACCAATTCGCTACTGTGAGTCAAATATCTTTCTCCACTACACTCAAAGGAAGCAGGTAATGCAGCAAAAGCAAGAGACAAAGCATCACTTTAATCCAGAAATAATCACAAAAGATAAAAGTAAACATGAAATTGGATCAATCCAAGGCATTTAAAGGAAGGTGAACAGCCCATGTAAAATTTAAAACAAGTAGTGACTTGATTGCAAAAACTAAAGAAATTTGAGAGGTCAATTTGATTGATTTTCCCAATTTTTTGGGTCATACTGGCATAAGGGGAAAACTTGAGGGGGTTAAGAGGCAATTTTGAAACAATTTTTCCATGCAAATTCATGCAAGCTACGTGAGACTTAAACTACTGCAACTAAAAATGCAACATGTTCTCTTTTGCTTCCAAGACAAAACCAAACGCACAGCTTATTGTTCAAGCTCGGATTTCAAACCCAAACACACAACTTTAATCTAGACCCAAACTCCATACTCACCACCATCCAATCAGGTAGAAAATCTAGAAATATTTCATGCCAAACTCTGGAAAATCATGCAAACATGTAAAGGAAAAAAAAACAAAAGGCTGCTGCAATCTCTTTGCGATTTCTACACCATTTCAGTCGAGATTTCATCATGCAAACGAGTTCACCAAACCCAGATTTTAACTATCAATTATCAACTAAATCAAACCCAAGATTTAAATGTACAAACAAAGTGATGAAACCGACTTGTAAGCTGTTGCCGAATAGAGCATTAAACTAATGCAGCAAAAATGATGTGAGAAACGTTTCTGCAATTTTCTTATAAACTCAGATTCTTATCACAATCTTGATTAGATGTAATTAAACTCAACGTCACAACTTTAGACCAAGCCCACAACTAAACCCACCATCATAATCCAAACAAACAAAAAAACCAAGAAGATATCATGCAAATTTCTGGAATAAACATGCGTGCAACAGATTTTTGTTTCACTCAAATTTCTGGTTTACACACAGCCAATTAATCTCATGCAGGGCTTAATCATCCAGTATTTAGTTAGCTAAACACACAACCAAGCGAGGATCAAGCACTTTCCAGCAAATTTCATACTAAAATACCCAAAACAACTCCATCGGCTAAGCTGGAAGATTGGTCTAACAATCCAGCAACATCCAACAAAATTTTCCAGCCATACAACCGAATTCCCAGCCATAAAGATCACATGCAAGACCAAATAACAAACTATCTATCAGATTGGATCCGAAATCAAGTTCAAATAATATCCATAACCATCAAAATTTCCAGAAATTTTTCTGTTTAGCCCGGATGATCTTGCCTTAAGGCAGATTGCACTTTTGAATTTTTATTCCTCTGTTTTATCAAACTGATTGGCTACATGCAGGGCCTAAGTACTCATTATTAGCTGCATATTTATGATTATAAGCCCAAATTACAAAAATCAAAACCAATTTAAGCTGCACTACTCCAAGCAAGCTCACGGCAAAATTTCTAGCCAAGACAGAATTTTCCACAGCTTTGTTTTTACCATTTGATTGCGAAACTTAACACATGCAAGACTCTAATCCTGATAATCATCCAAAATCCAATTAGATAAACATCTTTCATGCTCAGATTGTCCAAATTCAGACCCATTCAGCAGCCAAAATAAAACAAGTGCATCAAGCTCACGGCAGGAGCTTTATATCTAACCAGAATTTCAAACAATCCTGCTCCCGGTTGGCTTGTATGCAATCTGACTTTGTATCTTTTCAATTTTCGGACTTAATCAAGGTTAATTAGTTTCATGCAGAGCTAAATCATCCAGACTTTGGTTAGTTAAACATACATATAGCTCAGATCACCAAAACTTGGTCAACCGAAACTGCAAATTTCCAGCTTAAACTCTCGGCAACCATTTTCTTCACAAACAGATTTTTCTATAACTTAAATTATCATCTAACCACACAATCCTCACATGCATGCCCTTAAACAACTTCATCAACCTATAAACATCTAGTCTAGGTCCAGAAATTACCTCAGTTTGGAGCTCAACACCCTCGGCTAGCTGCCAAAAAATGTTTCCCTCCTCTCGGCTGTCCAGAAATTGCAGCCCGCAACTCTTCCTCTCCCTTGCTCAAGCTTGCGTCTCAGCTCAAGGCTGAGCTCGGTTTGTGTAAGCTGTGGAGTTGGTGGTTGTGGTCGAGCCCAGCTGATGGAAGATGAAGAAGAAAATGATATCTCAGCAGTGGTGAAGGAGGTGAAGGCAGACGGTCCACACCCTTCCTCTTACTCACACTCTCTCGGTTGGTCTTACGGTGAAGCTGGGATTGAAGTTCGGTCCTCCCTTTTTCTCTCTGTCGTTAACTCCAAAGTAGTTAGTCACTCACGACTCAAGGCAGACAAGCAAAAATGGAATCCGGAGATATTGTGTTGAGTAGTAGAAGCTGGAATAATCCAGTCATTCGCGGTAGTGGAGGTTGAGTATATATGTGATAATGGAAGATGGAACCGGCAATAAGGATGGAAGGTGCTAGTATATGAAGTGGAAAAATGGATTCGGCCGAAATGGAGTTGTGATTTTTTTATTTTGATTTTTTTCCTTTTTTGAAATTAATTGAATAAAACTGATAATAGAAAAAGATAACAAACAACAAAAACAACAAAAAAAAGTAATTTAATTAACAATGAGTAAAAACTAAATAAACTAGAATCAACAAAACACAATTTTCCATTTTTCATCAATTTTCATCATTTTTTCTTTTCCTCAACTTAATAATTTAACAAAAATAATAGTAAAACTAAATAAAAACAACAATTTTAATTACAAACACATCAAAGTAAACAAACTAAAATAACAAAATTACCATTTTCGATTTTTCTTTCATTTTCATCATTTTTCATCATTTTTCCCTTCTTTTTTTTCACGAATTTTACGTTAAAACTTAAAACTAAAACTAAAACTAAAACGTGAACAAAATTAATATGACAAATAATTAGCAAATAAAAGACAAATAAAAAGGTAACAACTAAAATGCAGACAATCTAAAACAAAATCATGAATTAGATGCAACATACAAATTATTTAAAAATTTGGTGTCTACAGTACAAAACCACACTGGAGATCAGGTCCATGGGATGGATGGAAGTTCACTGGTATACAAGACTTCGCCGAGGGGTATTCAAATGGACTATTTGTGACACCAAATAATCATATGGGAGCTGCATCCATGACTTTCAACAACTTTGACAATTCTGATGTTTCAATTGGTGTAATTTCAACGACAGGTATGGTAGAGGTATGGTACAAGGAAAGAGAGCAAAATAAATGGAACTTTATATTTGCAGCACCTCAGGGTCCATGTGATGCATACGGAACTTGTGGACCCTTCAGTGTTTGTAGCAGGAACCATGCTTCAACTTGTGAGTGCCTGAAAGGGTTCTTGCCTAGGTCAAATGAGGAATGGAGTAAGGGAAATTGGACAAGTGGATGTGTAAGGCGTACAGAGTTGATGTGCAATGAAAACAGAAGCAACTTAAGCTTCAATGCATGACAGGTGCCGAACCTGTGCAATAATAAATACCTACTCGAGAAAAATACAGATTTTGTATATAGCGGTGAGTAGGGTCGAATCCACAGGGACTGGGGATAATTCGTTTCTTCTAGAGTCCAAAGTATGGGGGGTTTTGGATTAAATGCTAACTAAATAAATTAACTGCAGAAAATAATTAATTAAAAGAAATGATTGGGGAAACTCTAGCCAAGGGTACACTTCAGAAATGGTTCAGGCACTGATCATTGATGCAGAAATAATTCCAACATTTAGTAATAGATTAGTTATAGTTGTCATGCACGCGATAAACAACCAACCCTTCCTTAATTTCTCGATAGCTAAGGTACGACCGTTAGCTATTTCTCTAACCCAATAATAACCCTAGGTACGACCGTAGGATTTAATTCCTAGATTGCATTAATAATTAGAAAGGCCCAATCCTAACCAACAAACACGCTACGAGGGTTTGTTTAAATTAGATCATATGCTCCCCTGACATAAACCCAATTACGCCAGTTGCTACTGAGATAGAGATAACGAACAATTACGGATTCAATTACCCCTATTTAGCAAAAATAGCCTATATGAATAATTAATTATTGCGCACTAATCAATCATACACAAGGCCATAGCAATTAAAATCAAGGAACATATAAATACCAATAAATGAAGAAAACAATTAAAACAGATTCGATCTCACAGTAGTTGTCGAACCAAATCGTCAGTTGTCCCCTTGACTAGAAAAGCTTAACCACGCCTCATGAGAAAATCTCCCCGTTGGGGAATATTGTCGAACACCTGGCGTGTGTCAGAGGCCAGTCCAAAGAAAGGAAACTAGAACTAAACTAAAAAACTAAAACTAAAGCCCTCGATATCTTTTGCTTCTGTACGTTGTCCCCTTTTAAAGCAACAAAAGAAAGATGACTAAAAGCTATCTAGGTGGTCCCCACACATGTGGACAAAGCCTCCCAAGTACTTCTTGTTCCAAGTCTCTCTACGTTGCTTTCTTTGAAGCCCAAATGGCCAAATGCCTTTCACTAGCTTGTGGTCCCCCACCAATTCAAGGGCCCAAGGATTGAAGCCCTTAGAAGTCTCCATATTTTTCACAAAGTCCCTCCTTTTTGGTAGTTTTCTGCTTCATTCCTGAAATTGATTCCAAATACCAAATATGAGTAAATATCAGCAATTAACACAATATTTGTCAGGGATAGAAGGGAAAATTAATAATAAAAATACTAACAAATTATACCCTATCAATTCCCCCCACACCTGAATCATGCTTGCCCTCAAGCATGGGAGCAGCAATTGAACACCAAAATTTTGACAATGGCTATCGCTCTAACTACCGTATTGCCAAGATACTCAGAAAAACATATATCACGCATCACAGTTAAGATCTAAGAAAGACCACTCCGGTTAGCTTCCCAACCACCAACTCCTCCAATTTAAAGCAAACTAATCTAAGAAAAAGGAATGGTTGCTCACATTTATCAGCAAATGGTCCAACTATTAACCAAAATCTCGACATTAAGATCACAAACCGGCAAGCTGACTTATTCACATACTAACACAATCTTTATTTTATTTTTTCCTTTTTTTTTGTTTTTTTTTGTTTTTGAGTAACAAAAGACTTAGTCTATAGCCCTTAGAGCCTTTTGACGCGAACTCCAACATTTGACAGATGGAGGAGCCCGGTTACTCAGCTCTAATTGCTACGGGACCACGCACTCATAGTAACTACTACCTTTTGACGCGAGAATCGACACTTTAGGTGAAGATCCCCGGTTACTCAGTAGTAACAACTAGTGGAGTACAGTCACCTCTTATTTATGATAACATACCACAATAACTAGAAAATATCACAAAAATAACAGCAGCCAGCCTCAAATTTCCAAACATGGAGAACTAAAATTAATAATTGGACCAATTCACATGAAAAATGCCAACAATCATTCCCTATGCCTAGAAAAGTTAACCAAAAATTGGAAAAATTAAGCAATTATTGCTATTCACCAAAGAGATATTCTTGAACTCAACCACATTAATATAATACCCTTTTGTTAATAACACTTAGCAATAGCAGAATTAGAGACAACAATCCAACATCAAACTTGGTATTCAAATAAAAACTGACCACTAGGAAAAGAAAAGAAAAGAAAATAAATGAAAAGGAGATAAATATCAGACTTAAAACAAAGGAAAAACACCTAAAAAATCGAAAATTGAAAATACTAGCACCCAAAACTGACCACCCCCCACACCTAAATGGCACATTGCCCTCAATGTGATAAACCAACAACAAAAGAAAAGAGAAGGGCAACGGTACTTCCCTGAAATCGTCAAAACAGGGGCGGGTCGGGCGGAGTGCTGCCAAATTCTGCGCCATGTTATGCAAGTCAATGTCAATGAGGGTCACTCGAGTCTCCAGTCTCTCAACTGTCATCGAAAGTTGGAGCCAGTCGTCGGCCCCTGGGGGAGGATCGTGGCTTCACCATGGTAACTAGCAGGCAACCCAAACAATAAAATGCACAATGCAGGCTCCTAAAATCTATACGAATACCCCAATACTTATAGCAAATGCAATTGATAAGCACTTGTGGTCCCAATTCAGTCAGATATAGAAACAAAGTAGTCCAAATGTGCAACAACTGCTCCAAAGACTTGAGTAATTAAAATTGATGGGCAGATTACCCCAAGCAAGTCAATTAGATGCAACAAAATGAGCAATAGGTACATTCATATCCCAATTCAACAAATAAACGCAGGAAAGTAGCCACAATATTAGAGCACAGCTCCCAATAATGCAACAGAACAGCAACTCGAACAAACTAGGAACTGTGCTAGTGTCTTAATAAATCAACAACTTCCAGCAATTAAACACAATCGGACCCAATATCGTAACCACTGTCTCCAATTGGACAGTCAATTACCCACTTCAACTTGCTAAAATCAGCAATTGACCCAAGAAAATGGCACTCCAGCAACAACAGTTCAGAAGTTGGACAGAAACAATTCAACCACAAATGCCCAGTAGTCGATTAGGCAACCTGACAGGTGCCGAACCTGTGCAATAATAAATACCTACTCGAGAAAAATACAGATTTTGTATATAGCGGTGAGTAGGGTCGAATCCACAGGGACTGGGGATAATTCGTTTCTTCTAGAGTCCAAAGTATGGGGGGTTTTGGATTAAATGCTAACTAAATAAATTAACTGCAGAAAATAATTAATTAAAAGATGAATAAATCACTAGCACAAATACAGCAGGAATTAAATCAAGAATGAATAAATTCTAGCCAAGGATGCAACTACTCAGGCACAGTCCATTTATCCGATCATTGATGCAGGAGAGGTTCACTTAATTTATTAATAGGCTAGTTATAGTCTGACGACCAATTTTTCCTTAAATTATTGATAACCAAGGTACGACCATTGATCACCCCTAACCAGAAAATACTCCTAGGTACGACCGTAGGAATTAATTTCCCAATTGCATTAATATTAGAAAAACCTAGCCCTAACCAACAACACGCTACGAGGGTTATTTAAATTAGATTGCACGTTCCCCTAATGGGTAAACACACCAGTTGCCACTAATATTAATCAATCAAACAATTACGGATTTAATTGACTAAATTGGCACGAGATTAATAAATCACATTGAACATCGGGCCCTTGACATCCAATTAATAAAATAATCCCATGAAAATACAAGCAGGCAACGTGCAAATATTAATAAATAAAGGAACACGTGAAAACTAATTAGATCTCACAGATTTTCGGGACTGCGCCGTCGAGTTGACCCTTGACTAGATGGAAGATTTAGCCACGCCGCATAATTAAATCACCACACGAATTAATGAATTGCGAAGGCATTGTTTTTTCTATTAAGAAGCAAAGAATAAAAGGTGTTTTTCCCGTTGGGGAATTTTGTCGAACACCTGGCGTGTGTCAGAGGCCAGTCAAAAGAAGGAAAAACTAAAGCTACACTAAAAGACTAAAACTAGAGATCAAAATAAAAGCCAGCCGTCTTCTGTACGTTCTTGCCCCCTTTTAAAAGTCAAAAGAAAGTGACACTAATGTGCGGTCCCCACCAATTGGCACAAGTCTCCCAATTTCTTCTTAGTCCCTTTTTGCTCTCCACGTTGCTTTCCTTTTCTTCAGCACAAAAGGACCAAAGCCCTTTTTCTTTCCTCCGTGGTCCCTACCGAAGTCAAAGGCCCAAGCCTTGAAGTTCTCTCTCTGTAATCTTCTTGGTCAACAACAATAAAGGAATGGGAGTCCAATTCTTTTCAGCATTGTGGCCCTGGCCTGCGACTTGCTTGAAGTCCCAATTTGTCTCCAAAAAGACCCTCATGTTTGGTAATTTTCCGCTTCATTCCTGAAATTGGGTCCAGATACCAAATATGAGTAAATATCAGCAATTAACACAATATTTGTCCGGGATAGAAGGGGAAATTACTAATAAAATTAATAACAAAATATACCCTATCACAACCAATAACACAGGAGTAACAAATATTATGTAAACTACCCTCACCAGTACCACTGGTGCATGCACAAGGAAAATTGAAATCAAATGGCTAACCCAAGACATGTGATAAAGCCAAACACACCAATCAGTACCACTGAATGGCAGAGGGTAACACGGGACCCAATTGACAAGTAACTCCCAAATTACCCCCAACAATTTCCAAACAAATAAACTGGCACGAAAGTCATCAAATTTATCCCCCAGATGCAACAGAAATCTCAAGTAGTCAAAACCCAATAAGCACAGGTATCTCCCAATTCAAAAGGGTAATGCACAATAAATGGCCCACCAAATTAGCAATGTAAAGTCCTGAGCAATTTACGCCCAACAATTCAATCAATACCAAAAAACTGCCCCAAACAATGTAACAGTTACACTCCACGGGCAAAGGACATCCAACCAATTTCACTCGAACAAACTAGGAGCAGTGCGAGTGACGAAACAAAGCAACAAATTTTAGCAATTGGACACCATCCCACCGAAGATCTCAATAACTATCTCCAATTGGACAGTCAATTGCACAACTCAACCAACCAAAAGTTCTACCAACAGCAGATCAGAATTTGAGCAACAACTCAATCACAAGAACGTGAACTTTCAAACAAGCAGGCATCTGACCAAATATAAGCAACAACTATGATCGAAAGACCCCAACCAGTACCACTGGTTATCACACAAGGAAGAATTTAATCAGACGGCCAACCAAATCCACCAAGAAATCCAAACAATCACTAAACAGCCCCAGAATTTAGAAATTGACATTCTCGTATTTAAATTAAAAATTTCTTTTAAAAGTACCTCCCTTGTGCCCAACCGTAGACAGCGGGACAGTGGTGGGGCGCAATGGCGGGCTGAGGGAGAGGCGCGACGGTCTTCGATGGCTGGAGCTTGGAGCTGTTGCTGAGGGAGGCGCGGCGTCGCACGGCTGTCGCGCACGAGGAGCTGCGGGCGGCGCCGGCTGGGGTTGTGGGCTTTGGCCTGCGATTGCTTGACTGTGAGGAACGGCGGCGGCGGCTGCCCTTGGGCGAGCCAATGACGCGCGGCCAAGAGATAAGGGAGAAGGCCGCACGCTGTGGGAGAGGTGGTTCGCGAGCTGTGGCCGCGCAAGGGGGAAGGAGCCGCGGCCTGCTGGTGGTGGCTGGTGGGCTTCGTCGACGGGCTGCAGGGAGGAGGGAGCGCGTGGCCTGGGCTGCGCGCTGGGGTAGGCGGAGGAGAGTCGCGTGGGGTAGCTGCTGCGGTGGTGAAGGAAGAAAGAAAGAAAAAAGAAGAAAAGAAAAAAGAAAAAGAAAAGAGAAAAAGAAAAAGAGAGAAAGAAAAAAAATTGACAGGTGCCGAACCTGTGCAATAATAAATACCTACTCGAGAAAAATACAGATTTTGTATATAGCGGTGAGTAGGGTCGAATCCACAGGGACTGGGGATAATTCGTTTCTTCTAGAGTCCAAAGTATGGGGGGTTTTGGATTAAATGCTAACTAAATAAATTAACTGCAGAAAATAATTAATTAAAAGAAATGATTGGGGAAACTCTAGCCAAGGGTACACTTCAGAAATGGTTCAGGCACTGATCATTGATGCAGAAATAATTCCAACATTTAGTAATAGATTAGTTATAGTTGTCATGCACGCGATAAACAACCAACCCTTCCTTAATTTCTCGATAGCTAAGGTACGACCGTTAGCTATTTCTCTAACCCAATAATAACCCTAGGTACGACCGTAGGATTTAATTCCTAGATTGCATTAATAATTAGAAAGGCCCAATCCTAACCAACAAACACGCTACGAGGGTTTGTTTAAATTAGATCATATGCTCCCCTGACATAAACCCAATTACGCCAGTTGCTACTGAGATAGAGATAACGAACAATTACGGATTCAATTACCCCTATTTAGCAAAAATAGCCTATATGAATAATTAATTATTGCGCACTAATCAATCATACACAAGGCCATAGCAATTAAAATCAAGGAACATATAAATACCAATAAATGAAGAAAACAATTAAAACAGATTCGATCTCACAGTAGTTGTCGAACCAAATCGTCAGTTGTCCCCTTGACTAGAAAAGCTTAACCACGCCTCATGAGAAAATCTCCCCGTTGGGGAATATTGTCGAACACCTGGCGTGTGTCAGAGGCCAGTCCAAAGAAAGGAAACTAGAACTAAACTAAAAAACTAAAACTAAAGCCCTCGATATCTTTTGCTTCTGTACGTTGTCCCCTTTTAAAGCAACAAAAGAAAGATGACTAAAAGCTATCTAGGTGGTCCCCACACATGTGGACAAAGCCTCCCAAGTACTTCTTGTTCCAAGTCTCTCTACGTTGCTTTCTTTGAAGCCCAAATGGCCAAATGCCTTTCACTAGCTTGTGGTCCCCCACCAATTCAAGGGCCCAAGGATTGAAGCCCTTAGAAGTCTCCATATTTTTCACAAAGTCCCTCCTTTTTGGTAGTTTTCTGCTTCATTCCTGAAATTGATTCCAAATACCAAATATGAGTAAATATCAGCAATTAACAAAATATTTGTCAGGGATAGAAGGGAAAATTAATAATAAAAATACTAACAAATTATACCCTATCAATGCATCTAAACCGGATGGCTTCTGGAAGGTCGGTCAGATGAAATTACCAGATCATTATGTGTATTTGTATGATAAGACTGACCAAGGGGGGTGTAGGCGTGTAGCCAATGGTGCCTGAGCAACTGCTCTTGTCTGGCATATGCATATCCAGATGGTATAGGGTGTCTGGTTTGGGTAACAGATCTTATCGACATGCAGCAATTCGTGAAGTCTGGGGAGGATCTATACCTCCGCCTTGCTAATTCAGACCTAGGTAACTTAGATCTAGTCTGGACTGGTACTACATAATATAGAATTATGTTCTTCAACAATTTGTTTAATGTAATTTTCAGGAGTAAAAAGTAGACATACAGCAATCATCGTCAGCTTCGTATCCATATCGGTTGGTTTCCTCTTGGGTGTGTTAATATGTTGTGTCCGCAGATGGAAAGCTAACAGAAGAGGTAAACATGTTTATCAACTACTCTTAGCGTGTAGAGATATTAACACACTGAATATGATTCAAACT
The DNA here is from genome assembly GCF_003713205.1 of Coffea eugenioides. Lineage (NCBI taxonomy): Eukaryota > Viridiplantae > Streptophyta > Magnoliopsida > Gentianales > Rubiaceae > Coffea > Coffea eugenioides. The sequence continues at coordinate 11,609,941 of NC_040036.1, read as the reverse complement.
ACGTATTATATTTGATCATTTAGCTGCAAATCAGTATGAAAGATACTTACGCTTACCTTCGTTTTTCCCAGAATTCTAACTACTCCATTGCTAATTTCAAGCCAACTTATATTTACATCTCTGAAAAAAGGTTAATCATCACTGATATTCTTATGCATACAATCACAGACAGACATCTCAGGGAACAAAGGTCAGAGACAAGAAAATGGTTCACAATAAAGAGCATCAGAAAAAGGGGCAAGGTAAAGGGTCACTTGGCTGACAAAAAGGGCACTTTGATTTATACTTCACAGGACAATATCCAAGAAAATCCTGCATCATCAAAGGGGTCATCAGAGCTTCCAATAGTTGATTTCAATAGGATAAAGATCGCTACCAACAACTTCAGCGAAGCTAACAAGCTTGGTGAAGGAGGATTTGGCACAGTTTACAAGGTAATTATCATTCCAAGCATCTAAACAGGTACCTGCAAACATTATATTAGCTTAAGGCCTGGGTGACATTGTTGAATAATTTGTGAACTTGAATTTCACGTAGGGAAGCTTAGAAGATGGACAGCAAATAGCTGTGAAAAGGCTTTCGAGTCACTCAGGACAGGGCATGGAGGAGTTCAAGAATGAAGTTATATTGATATCTAAACTTCAGCATAGAAATCTTGTAAGGCTGTTGGGCTGCTGCATTCAAGGAGAAGAGAAAATAGTAATTCTTGAGTACATGAAAAACAAAAGCTTGGACACTTTCCTGTTCGGTAAATATAATATTGTTCCTTTACTTTACTGAGCTATAATTAATTTTCTTTTCTTTTTTTCTTCAAAATTTTTTGCTTCAGGCCAGGAGTTTTTCGTAAGTTCTAATGTACTGTTTTGCAATGACTATCGCTAGTTGGGATCGAACTTTTGCGACTAATCAAAGTGCACAATGGTCGGTCGAGCTTATAAAATACCTCTGACTGTACATACTTTAAACAAGTTTATGCATGATCAGAAAACCAAAATCAGAGCTTACTGGGTGCTTCATAATTATATTTCTTCCAACATTTATCCACAGACAAAATCATACAGTTTTTCATAATTATCTTTCATGCAATATTTTGTTTCATAATTATCTTTCATGGAAGTCCATATGCAAAATCATATTTATCATTCATACTAGTATATAGAGCATTGTGTGTATTCGTCTGCGTACATTGAATGTCACTTGGAATATGTAATATGGACTTTGCCTTTTTCTCTCGTATATTGAATTTGTGTCTTGGATAAATGGGCAGATCGAACAAAAAGGCTGGAGCTAGATTGGGCCAAACGCTTCAGCATCATACAGGGGATTGCCAGAGGGCTTCTCTATCTCCATCGAGATTCTTGTTTAAGAATTATTCAGAGAGATATGAAGGCCAGCAACATTCTCTTGGACGATGACATGAATCCGAAAATCTCAGACTTTGGACTGGCGCGAACTTTCCGTGTCACACAGGAATTAGCCAACACTGGCAGGGTTGTGGGAACTTTGTAAGTCTTCTTTTTGCCTCTAGTCAGGAGATTCTGCTAATTCATGCCCACGATTGCCCAGTGCTAGTGCTCTTTGGTGCTTTTGTCTGCACAGGGCTGGGGAGGGTTTGGGCGGCTAGCCATAGCTACAATTAGTACGATTATTATACTCCTTTTTATGATTTACCATGCAATCGCATAACTTCGTTGTATTTCATGATGTACAACAAAGAGTGTATGTCAAATCATGAAATATAAAAAAGTTACAAAGTCATAGAGTATACACTAAATCATGGAAAAAATACAATCGCCCCAATTGCACCTAAGATCAATTGTACCTGCCCCATTTCGTGGTTAGCGGCTTTGTTTTCTGGATTAGTTTCTTCTTAGTACATTGGTGCAAATTTTCAATCTAGTCTCTTGAGCTGAAAATTATTCAATTTGGTCTTGACATGAGCAAAGCATATCAGTTTGGTCTCTGAAATTGAGGAAGTCTTGTTTTGGTATTAAAAATCTTAATTTTGCCATTCAAACTGAAAAAAAAAAAATTCTCAATTTTATCATCCAATTTGAGAAAATTATTCTAAATTAATCATCTAGCCCATTTGGCACTGTTGAATTGATTGTGAAAGCATCAAACTACAAATTGAGTTCAATGAGCAAAGTTGTTTTAGCTGTTTTAATAAAAGTACTAGTGTTTAGCTTTTTTTGATGATAAACGTGCGTGTATCTGCTGGTTTCTTGAGATTTTAGTAAAGAGCAATTTGAAGGTTTCATGAATGAAAAATACGTGCAACAAAAGAATGTCCTTTTCTTCACTTAAATTATTCAAGTAAAAAAAAAATTGATGCAATGACAAAAAACCGTTGCTTAGATTTTTTTTTTTTTTTTTAGTTCAATTCCTGCACATTGAACTCTTTTTAGAATAAGTTTGGGGGAACCCAAAAAAATAAAAAGGGACGTAGTTTGAAGTTCATTAGTTGTCATTCGATTCATTAAGGACACAAGAATGCCCTTGATTCATAGAGCAGGACTACAGATATATCGTCGTTTAGCGTCTAAATCCTATCTGCCATGTTAAAATAGAAATAAACTGACAGATAATACCCACTGCATGGACTAATGTGCTTAAATATAGGTGTGAAATGTTGCTAATCTTTTCATGTTCTTTTTAATTGCAGCGGTTATATGTCTCCTGAATATGCCATGAGTGGGCAATTTTCGGAAAAATCTGATGTTTATAGCTTTGGAGTTTTGCTGCTAGAGATTGTCAGCAGCAAGAAGAACACGGGGTTCGGTTATCACGAAAAATATTTAAACCTTCTTGGTCGTGTAAGTGCATATTGCTTACATGTTTACTTTTGGCAAGATCAGATGAAAGTTCATTACGTTTAACAAGAAAGACAAGCCGTCAAAAACGGTTTCTTAACATGTGGAAATTAATGGTTCTTTCAGGCATGGCAATTGTGGAACGAGTGCAAAGCTCCAGAGTTGCTGGATCAATCACTGGCAGATTCTTGCACCCCAACAGAGGTAAAGAGATGCATTCAAATCGGGCTTCTTTGTGTTCAAGACCATGCTGCAGATCGGCCTACAATGTCGAATGTAGTTCTCATGCTAAGCAGTTCTGAGAGTGAAATGGAACTTCCTCAACCAAGACAACCTACATTTACGTTTCAAAACTTGCAAGAATCCGATCGTTTTCAATCAGCCATTCGCTTATGCAACGGTTCCATAAACGAAATCAGTATTTCAATGGTTCAAGGACGATGAACCAAGGACGAGAGTCAGGAGACACAACAGTAACCTTAGAGAGATTACAAATTTTAGTGCGTAGCATATGTTTTCCGTAAGCAAGATTCAGATTGCTTTTGGACTTACTTAGCCTGTTGAGCTCCTTTTTTGTATATTTAGCCCCAGAGGTTTTTTCTTTTTTTGTGGGTAAAGAAAAAGAATCATTTTATTTTTTATGTAGAACTGAAGTTTATACACGGGGTAGCCCTTAAATAAAAAATTAAAGAAACAAATTAGTTGATCTTATCTAAAGGAATCCTCCACTCTAATGCAAGGTTTGGCATCCTCAACAACTTGTCATGTAACTCGTTTGTGAAAGCTGAAGTTCCACTGTTTTGACACGTAAATGTCCCATCAGCATACAAAAGCACCAAGTAAGGGGAAAACTGAACGTTCATGTTTTTGGAGCGCACATCATCAGGTACGATGATTGATTTATCAAATAACAAAAATTTTCAATATTTAACAATCACTCTGATCTCTTCTCCTCTCTGAAAATTGGCATTCGGTGGATAAACAATTTACTTCACAAAATTCAGGGTTGGCCAAAACTACATTCAAATTTAAGCACCTCCATTTTCAACTAGCATCCACAGTGTACAATTTGCAAATTGCATGGAATTCATGCACGTAAAAGTTCCCATTTCCTCTCATCAGATCAGAGATCAAAAAAGTGTAAATTACATACAACCTCCTGTGGTTTCATCTATTGCTACATGACCCCTCTAATATTTTAAAATATCCACTTTACCCCCAATAATTTTATGCAGAGTGGAAACTTGATAGGAAGTAGCTTATGTAATGTCATTAGTTGAAATAGTAATAGTTTCCTTACTTAAATGCTAAATCAGTCAATGGTTTAACCATCTTGTATAAAAGTATAGGGAGATTACGTAGACAAATGCAAAATTCACATGAGGCAAAGTGAATATGTATACAAATCATAAGGAGGTTATATGGATATTAAGATTTTATCATATGCACTTTTAAAGCGTGTTTGATATAAATGCCTTAACTCATAAGCATTCCATCCACTTTTTCACTTTATATATAATTACAAAAGGATTATGTGGTTATTTTAAAATATTAGGGGGATCATCTAGCATTATATAAAATCACGGGGTAATAAGTAATTTATCCAAAAAAATCTAACTCTTACAGAAGTTCTTTTGGTTATTGTCTACGAAGGAAACACTTCCAATTTACAAGCAACCTTCAATTAATTCATGAAGCTGAAGACTGATGTTCAAGTGTAAACTTCCACCAGTCCAACTTTAATAATGCTGAAGGTGCCTATCACTTGCCATGCTTAAACACCAAGTAACCAACGGTCAACGACTCAACTAATTAAGCTACATATTATGTAAATTGTTCAGTAATTCATATCCTCACTCTGTTTTGGCTTTTCTTTATTCTGCTTTACTCTTCATATCATAAGATGGAAGAATCTATATGTTGGATATTTTATTTCTCTATTCAACGATTTGAATGCCTGATCTAGCTGATGTACACGTTGCTAACTCTTTATTTTGGTTGACAGAGTGAACAACTAGGACAGGTGCAGGTTCCTTTCTGAAAAATGCTTAAGCTGAGAAGTAACAGAGATCAAGGCATTATCTTTTATGGAACCACCCCAGTCAATACTTAATAGCATATTTGTGCTCAAGATAATCTGGGTAGGGACTGAGTGATCTCATGATTATTGACATAACAATAGAATTATGCAAGGAAATGATATCCAATTATGCCACCTTGCAGTGCGCAAAGTTGAATAATAGAGTCGACTTCATTTATTTACCATGTATATTGACCATTTGTCTTCATTTCTCATGCTGTAGCAGACAAAAAAAGGCTAAAGGCAGAAGAAGAATAACAAAGAGATCTCAAGCATTCATTGGGTGCACAAATTCTTGAAGAAAACAGAAGAGGTAACTAATGTTCGCCTATTGCTCACAGTTTATTGGGAGGTTTTTTTTTTGGTTAACAAGAGTATTAACACTGCAAGTAGAAAAATATGACTTGAAGTACTCTTTTTGATCATAGATATGTACAGAGGGGCTAATTCCTATTGTTTAAACGCTTATCATCATTAAAAATTTCGTTTTTTTCTTATTTATGAAATGAAAAAAAAAAAAAAAAAACTTAACAGCGCTGCCCCAGAAATTTAACCATTCCTAGTGTCTACAACTCAGAAAAGGAACTGATTGATAATTTTGTATGCAGTTATTTTTGAGGTATCGGCAGTTATGCTTATAACGATCTTCAGAGTGAGGACGAGAAAATGGTGCATAATAAAGGGCATCAGAAAATTGTGCATGCTAAAGGATCTCGTGGTGTCTGAGAAGAAAAAGGGCACTTTGAGAGATACCTCACAAGATGATATCCAGGAAAGTCCCGCATCGGCAAATGAGTCATTGGAGCTTCCAGCGATCGATTTCAATAGGATAAAGATTGCCACCGACAACTTCAGTGAAGCTAACAAGCTTGGTGAAGGAGGGTTCGGCGCAGTTTACAAGGTAAATATCATTCCAAGCATCAAAACAAGTATCTGGACACTTGATTAGCTCAAGGCACAGAGAAAACTCATTAGTAAATTTCTTAACCGAATTCCACGCAGGGGAGATTAGAAGATGGACAGCGAATAGCCGTGAAAAGGCTTTCGCGTCATTCAGGACAAGGCATGGAGGAGTTCAAAAATGAGGTTGTATTGATATCTAAGCTTCAGCATAGAAACCTTGTCAGGCTGTTGGGCTGCTGCATTCAGGGAGAAGAAAAGACAGTAATTCTTGAATACTTGAAAAACAAGAGCTTGGACAAATTCCTCTTTGGTAAATGCTCTCCTATTTCTTTGCTGAAATATTAGTGGCTTTTCTTTTTTGCTGATCTTTTACTTCAGCCCATAGAGTTTAATGTAAATTCCAATGCATACATCTGCCAGAGGATCAAGGGCTGCAAAGTTGGTACTCAATTTGCCCAACTGGTCAAACTGTACGATGGTCAGTCAAGTGTATAAAGCAAAGCTGATAATGTAAAAATCAAACAAGTTTTTGTATTCACGAACCTTTAACATAAAAGTGATCTACTTTATGCTTCATAATATTGTTTCATCCAATATTCTTGTACACACAAAATTATTATACAGCTACTGCTACCTTAATTTCCATACCATAACTTAATCACTTGAAAATTCAATCCATCCTCAACTCACCCCGCCTGTGATGCTTTCTTGGGTCTTTGGCAAGTTTTGTGAAAGCAAACACTTCTCATTTCATTTCAAAATAGTATGATCTGCATTGCCATCTCCCCAAATATATTCTAAGGTTTGGAGAATTCATGTGTTTGCATTATGTAGATGTCCCTTGAGCTCTAGAACCTTGTGCAAACTTAAAAAATAACATTGAAGCTAGATTTCTGGTTCTGTAATTTATCTCCAGTTAGAAACATACAAGAGTAGCTTTAAACTGCAACCAATTTGCCAAAAAGAGCAGCGTTTATTCTTCTCTTATCGTTGAACATCACTTGGTACATATTATGGACTGTCCTTTTGGACTCATAAATTAAATTGTGCCTGCGGACCGTGGACAATGTGCAGATCGAACAAAGAGGTTGGAGCTAAATTGGGAAAAACGCTTCAACATAATTCAGGGCATTGCCAGAGGGCTTCTATACCTCCATCGAGATTCTTGTTTAAGAATTATTCACAGAGATTTAAAGGCCAGCAACATTCTCTTGGATGATGACATGAACCCCAAAATCTCAGACTTTGGCCTGGCACGAACTTTCCAAGTCACACAAGAACTAGCCAACACCCGCAGGGTTGTGGGAACTTTGTAAGTCTTTGCTTTTCCTCAGTAGATTCTGATTTTCTGCTAATAAATCCCGAAATTCCCCTGTTTGTTGGTGCTCTAGTTATGTTCATGAACAAATTGGTTAACTTTTTCGTGTATACATTAAAGCTTACACCTCCAGCAAGTAACCGTAGAGCCCGAAAAGGGAAAAAAGCTCTCATAGAATGCCCCTGATTTGGATAGCATGAATATTATCTCTCTGTAGCACCTAAAGCCTGTGTGCCCTGATTTCATGACGAACCAAAAAGAAAGAAACATAAAGAAAATTGATATCTATTGCACGGATTAATGTGCTTAAATTACAGATGTGGAATGTTACTGACATATATTAGTAACACATTTCATGTTTCAATGTAATTGCAGCGGCTACATGTCTCCAGAATATGCCATGGGAGGGGTATTTTCAGAAAAATCTGATGTTTACAGCTTCGGAGTCTTATTGCTGGAAATAGTCAGTAGCAAGAAGAATACTGGGTTTGGTTATCACGAAAAACATATAAGCCTTCTTGGTTATGTAAGTGCAAACTCATTCACTGTTTAAAATTAGCTCGATCATACAAAAGTCCAGTCATGTCTAAGAATTGAGATTACAAGATAAAATAATATGACAAGCCTAACTACAGCTTGCTTACTCGAAATGGTTTCTTAACAATTGGAAATGGTTCATTCAGGCATGGCAATTATGGAATGAGTGCAAAGCTCCAGAGTTGCTGGATGAATCACTGACTAATTCTTGCACCCCATCAGAAGTAATGAGATGCATTCGAGTTGGGCTTCTTTGTGTTCAAGACCATCCTACAGATCGGCCTACAATGGCTAATGTAGTTCTCATGCTAAGCAGTTCTGAGAGTGAAATAGAACTTCCTCAACCAAGAGAACCTACATTTACATTCCAAAGCTTGCTGGAATCAGATAATTTCCAGCCAGGGATTAGTTTATGCGATGATTCCATCAACGAAGTCAGTGTTTCAACAGTTGAAGGGCGATGAATGGTTGATTTACACAACAGTCAAGAGACACGCATCTTCAGATTATGAGATTTATTACTTATCAGATGCTTTCTGTAGGTAAATGTGAGTATTAAGAATAAAGGTGCTCTGCGAATAGCCTATTTAGTTATCTAAATCGATTTAGTTCACATAAAATCCTTATGCATTCGAAACATATTTTAAGACATAATTCAATTTGTTTCGGCTGTGTCTGTCATTCTGTTTTCATATCTGAATGCTGAACTGAATTAAGTCTGCTGCGGGCATATTCTAGGAAGTGCATTTTTTGGTAGTTGAAGCAACAGAAACAAAGCTTCTTCGATGGATTTTGTCGAAGAATTCTCCTAAATTTTCTGACCGGTGTAGTGGTCACTTGGTAAATGCCAGAAAGATGTTTTCTCATCTCAGATAAAGGGCAGTCACTGTATTCAAATAGTCTCTGTGTTATAATGCCAAAAAGGATGCTTGTTGAGATAAAAGAAGATTACTGCTGTTAAAACTCTGCATTTGGTTACTAAGGTGAAGAAGAGGCAACAAAAGTAGTAATTATTTTCCGGAGACGCAGGAAAGTAATAGTAATTATTGTCAAATGGCTATATGATATGATATTCATACTTCTTAGAACAAATCAAAGTGCAGGTGGAAAGACTTTTGTATCTAAGTACCATTTAGGACTTACAAGAGGCTTTTGGCTACTCAAAGGAATAGAGCAGTTTGCCTGAGTAATAAGATCTTATTAACATATTCACTTATCAAATCAGAAAACAATGCAAGTATGCAACGCTGACAACTAAAGAGGTTTGATTTTATAAGAAGAGATTTTTTAATGTGTGTAAATAATGACAACTAAAGAGGTGAATAAGTAAACACATTATTTTGTGAATTTTTTTTTTTTTTTTTTGCAAATATGACTATGGATGAACATTAAAACTTAATTTGTATTATGGTGCCTTCCTAACAAGTTCTCTTGATTCTATTTGATATTTTGGATTCAAGAACTATTGCCTATTTGGTGGGACAGACAATTCCCTAAAGTATCACATTACTAAACCAAATAAATTTAATATTTTGGACTTAAAAGCAAGGACAAGTCCATGTAATTTACGTAAAAACAGATGGAAATTATTAAGTTGGCATCAATACGGCTGTCAAAAAATAGGGAAAAAAAAGGTAAAAACACAATTTTCTCAAAAGGGAGCTGTGTCACTTGTCACAAAGATAGATAGGCTACTACAGTATTTGCACCATCTTTTTATCTTTTTATTGTATAGGTAGATAGATATAATCAAACTAATCCACCATAATCTACTTCTAAGCATGTTTTAACAAGCAAGCAAGACATTAAAGACTTCATAAAAGAAGAACAGTAGCAGTAAGATACTGGATGATGTCATATCTCAATGTAGATAGAACAATAGTGATTGTTTGGTTAGAAAGAGAAATATCTGCATATGCAATTTTCTTGAGTGATTCAAAACACGATCTTTATCCTTATTCCCTCTTCTCTCCAACAAATATTAATTGTAACGATCCAACAATTATAACTACAATTGAAAGATCTTATTGTAAGACTAAATGCACTCCCAAAATGACTAAATCCAACCAAAGACGGTTAGCGATGAAACCAAAGATGTGAAACAAAACCAAAAAAAAAAAAAACAATTTGAAAAAAAAAAAATTGCCAACATTGCTAACATTCAAAATAGCAAATATTATTGGTGTTACGACAAAAAGCTGTCAATTGTCTACAGGCAAATTTGCCAAATTTTTCCTTTTCGATGTTTCAATTGATTTGTGAAACACGGAAACTGAACTGGAACCATACAACGATTGATTGATTGGGTCAGGCAGACAAGTCCGAAACTCGTGCACGATGGGCCGAGTCATGCAACGTAAAACTGTCGACGAGTCCACTGCAACAGTAAAGCCACATGAAGTGTTTGACCGTAAGTGCATTAAATCTCCATTTGTGGGCCTGGTGCCACAGAAGAGAAGTGAAGAGAAGAGAAGAGAAGTATGGTCGCTGTACCACCGCCTAAGTTTGGATTAAATGCCATGGCGGATCCCACCGTTCATTTTGCCAATGTTGGCCTCCTCCGCGTTTATTCCACCGGCCTTATGAACACGTTGATGATGATGGCAACTAGCAGCCGCCATCAAATCATAAACGTGGTGTCTCAATTTCTGCTAATTCAATGATGTACTAGCTCCGACCTTTTAACTCTTTTACCGCAGTGAAAAAGTTTAATTTTGGGAAGAGAGCAACTAGTGCCTTGCCTGCTTAAGTTTGTGCTCAGAAGTGACAAATAAAGAAAGACAGCCTTTACCTTTCCAGTATGACTAAATACTTGTGTTCCATTCTGGTTTTAAGCCACCTCAAGGATTAACGCTGCTTGATGGGGTGGGAGATCGAGAGTTTAAATATGACCTTCCGTCAATTATCACAATATGTGATTTTTTTTAAAAATTCATATGGGTGTGATTTAGTCCTCCGTAGGTCCAGTTGAACCTCCCTCCTTAGATTAAGATGTGATTCAGTCCCCATTAATCCCCCAATAATTACCATATGGCTATTTGTACAACAATCTTCATGGTCAGTTCCAATTATTTTTTTCATTTATTGATTTTTTTTTCCTCTGAAGAGTTTGTTGGATGTGAAACCCAAAAAGTCTCCAATGACAACACCATTAAAATGACACAGAAAATTCTGCGTGGAATTCGACCAGATTAATGCAACCAATGATATCCAACTATTAACCCTGTTGTTCTGGTCCGATTACCGTAGCTGAATTTCCTAACAAAATAAACTCGGTGGTTGAATAGTTCTTCAACCATTTCCTGTTGGCTCTTTTCCCAACCATGAATCCATGATTCATATTCGGATTGCTTCAACCCTCATCATGGAATAGGAGCCACACACTCACACACACACACACAAAAAAAAAGACCCCAAAAACCTTGACCCTATCCAACTTAGTAATCATTGCATTCTGATTCACTAAGACGTTAAAACGAGTTTGGATAGATTAATGAATTTGTTGGAGGCGTTAGTTTACCTTCTAAAATATACCCTTTCTACTTCAGATTCCGACATTACAATTCCACTTTTGTCTAAATTGCGGCGTAAATGGGTTTTCATGTGGGTATTTCATTAGTAAATCTTTCACGACCTTGACCTGCCACACTAATGCTTTAGTTTGGCACCTGAGTTTTTTGTCAAGTTTATTTATTATAAATTTTTTAAAAATTTTAGTTACAGTAACCTCAAAAAACTTCTCAAAATTTTTAAATCATACACTTCAAAATGTTCAAAAATTTACACATTTCAAAATTTTTTTTAAAAACTTCTACAGCAGATTACAGTAAAGTTTTAGACAAACACCCAAAAAACTCAGTTACCAAACACTGGGAAACCCTTCAAATTCACAATATATGCTTTTTATTGTGATCTTTCTCAAGTTTAAATTTATATTGGATTGCAATGATCTCAGAATATCCCTAAACATTAAAAAAAAATTATCATATTCGAGAATGTTAAAAAAAAACGTGGATCAATTCAGGTATGATCTGACAAACATTAGAAAATTCCAAAAGGCAAAGATGGACGATTTATTAATTGCTCAAGGAGCTGCCAAATCGATATGGTTGGTAAACTTATATTATTCATAACAACACAAAAATGCTTCCTGCATTGAAAAAAGCTAGTAGTTAATAAAGTAATGAGAACGAGCAGCCTTTACCTAACCCTTTTCCATCCCAACGAAGAGGCGGGCTCTTCTTTCTTTCTTTCTTTCTTGGCCGGCTGCGTGTTCGTAACTTCCATCGACAATCAAAGTCGCCAATAATGCTGCCAACCTCTTCAATCTTGCTTTCTTGGTGACAAATGGATATTTGCACTGCCGCATGAGGACAAATAACATGCTTCTGCGAAGGGCGTGTGGAATGGTTTTCTCTATTTGGATTGCCTTGATCTTACTTACTACCTTCATATTTAATTTGGATTTTACTCAATCATTCCGCTTCAAACTAAGTTTTGTTTTTTCTTTTTGAAATTTTAGTCTCACCACACAAATTTTTTTCTGTTTGGACTCTGTGTCTGGTAATAAGCAATATTAAGCCTGTTCATTAACATTTAAGCAATGCATCATCATTGAAGGTGATGCTCCATCCAGTGTCAAGAAGGTGATCAATCAAGCATTCGAGTTCTAATTGATGATAAATTGTTACTGGTCTTCAGTAATTCTCAATCTGGAAAGCTTCTTGGACTCCTAGGAAATATAATAGTGTAGCTCACGAGCTGGCACAGTATGCTATTTCAATTCCAGATGAAGTTTTTTGGGATTTTCCACTCCCTTTGTGTTACTTGCTCTTTATGTGGGTCTTTCAATCAATTCATTCATGTATAAATCATCTCATGTTGCTTAAAAAGAATGTAACGGCAAATCAAAGAGAAAATGCACAAAAAAAGGTGTAATTTGTTTTTATCATTCATAGGTAACTTAAGACACTAATAATATTTCTTGCCTGTCATTTAAGTATCATATCGTGTTGTGTGTCGAAAAATTGGTGGTCATTGTATTCTGTAGTTGTCAATTCAAGAAATTGACCCGTTCTTATTGGAGAATAGTTTGGATTGTGATTTTCTACCAAAAAATTTGTTACGTTATTCGTGAACACATTTTTCAATCATTTTTTTATCTCGTATATATCAAATCGCGATAATATATATTTTTCTTTTTATCAAAACTGCTAAAAATAACAATCCAAACGGACAATTTTTCAGTTGGACAAGGGTCAAAACAGTTCAAATTCTAGTACTATTTTAATTCAAATTAAGCCGTCTCAAAAATCAATTCTTAATATGTGTAACAAGTACTTTATCTTTTCATTAAGGTGTCCAATTGAGTAATTTAAAAGCTAATGTGGACAAAAATAATAAAATACGTCTTAAGAGAGATGCCCCCGATTTGACTAAACTTTTTCTCTTATTCTTTGCCAATCAGAGTTAACATCTGGGACCACCTGCAATCTCTTTCTCCTTAAAATTCAGCCCGTCACATTAACATTTGGTAAAGTTTAAAACTAAAGTTCAAGTAGCATTCAAATTAGAAAGCCTCCTTTAGACTGCTTTCGGATGAAACTTTTCAAGCTGTCTTATAGGTCCTGTTTGGATTGCTACTTTTAGGAGTTTTTTTTAAAAAATATGTTGTAGTAATTTGATATATGTGAGTTTCAAAAGTAATTAGAAATGTTTTACAGAAAACGTAAAAATTATTCTGCAAAAAAAATCATAGTCTTTTTAAAAATGACCAAACGTTATAACGGATCTAAATAATTTGAGGGGGAAAAAACTTTTTGATCATGAGTCTGTAAATTAAAAATTAAGCAATTACATTTTGGAAATGATCTCATACAATTTTAGGAAGTAATTCTTCTGTCCTAATTCACTCCAAAACATTTAATCCATGCAATATATGCAATTTAATTAGCTCCAAATCAAACCATGCTCAAAAGTGTTAGAATTGCGACATATGCGATCCATATGACTTATTCTAAGTTGATTGATAGTTTGATTGATTAATTGACATTTAGCTAGTAAGTATCTCCTATTAATGACATCATACGATATTATTCTCAATTATGATTCATAGTATGATTTCCTTGTGAAAGAAAACTTGCTATTTATTTACAAGTTACGATCCCTAACTGACCTATGCATAGCTTGTAATACTCTATCCATCCTACCGTTTACACAAAAAACAATTAGCGGGAGGCAAGTAATTCTATTACTATACTGCTACTTATTACATGTATGTGTATATTTTTAATCATTCTACACGAATTTAAGAATCTTTTAGACTAAGTGGCATTAGATGCACATTACATATAATAGAATAGCAGTTAGTATGATTCATGCATCTAATCTAATAGTGTACAAAAATTGTTACACTAAGGATATAAAAATGATTAATCTTAAAAAAAAAAAGAAATAAAACAAGAATACTATATGGCTTGAATCCAAGTCCGTAAGTACACGTCGATATGTATAATTCAAAAAATTGTTGTATTTATACATTTTAAGGGTAAATTATCTTTTATCCCCATGTGATTTGGTGCTTTATTACACACCCACCTTATGATTTAAAGTTCTATAGATAAACCCCTCACGATTTGGGCTAAAGTGTTACCATTAGTTTTAAACCACTAATTTTTTCGTTAAAACTAATGATTAATAGTCAAAAGTCAAAATTAAATTAATAAATTAACAAATTTACCTTTTCATTATTTATTTTTTTCCTCCAAACATAAAAAAGAAGAAATTGAAATAAAAAATAGATAAACAAGAACTAGAAAATACCATTAAATATTTGGTTTAAAAAACTATAATGACATTTATAGTCAAAAAAGATTTTGTATTTTTTGTTTCTTATTTCCCTTCCATCTTTTTTGTTTCTTGATTATTTTTTTTTAATTTCCCTTCCATCTCTTTTGTATTTGGAGAAAATTAGATTTTGTAAGCCAAAATATAGGTTTTCAATATAATCTCTTCTCTTCCCCAGAGACAGAGAGAGAGAGAAGGAAAAAAAAAGAAAACAAGTAGTGAAAAAGGTGAATTTGTCAATTTATTAGTTTAACTTTGACTTTTTACTATTGACTGTTAATTTTAATGAAAAAATTAGCGATGACACTTTAATCCAAACCATGAGAGAGTTATATATAAGTTTTTAAACTATAGGGAATTATGTGGTAAATTATCAAATTATGTAGGGGAATAAAAGGTAATTTACCCTGCATTTTAACAATACTTTAAAAAAAATATTTATATTCTTCATACAACCTTATAAAACACATATAATCAAATTTTGGCATAGTATACTTCTCAAATTATACTTTAATTTTTGGAAAAAATTTTAAAATTTGTGTAGTAATAATGACATCTCTCCCCAATTATATATAAAGCAGTAGCTATGTATATCATAACTATGGATTTATGGATGTAAACATAATAAGGTGATAAAATCTTTGTTTGGATTGCATTTTTTTGGACTTTTTGTACAAAAAATACTGTAGCGATTTGATATATATAAGATAAAAAGGTGATTGAAAAATATGTCCATGAAAAACATAGCAATTTTTCTTTGAAAATCTGCAATCGAAACACACCCTTAATAAATTTAATATTTGATACACAAGAACAACAATTAGAAGCGGTTTAATCTTTAAAAATTGTAGTAATTTTATCTATATTTTGAGTTTTGTAACTTTTAAATATATTCGTACCATTCAAATATAAATTTATATGAGTAATTTTGTTGAACTCATATTTTTATGCCAAACTTTTGATTGTATTTTTAAAAGAAAATCCAACTATGTTTTACCCACTGCATGTTTTGAATTTTATTCGTGTTTCACAGCCAAAATGCAAGAACCATATAGCAGTATTTGTCCGACAAGATACGGAAAACATGCCCACGATGTTTCCTTTTCAAAGGAAGCCCAAAGCGGACCCCAAAGAGGAAAATCTTCAGTCAACTAACGATGCTTTCCTGCTAAAAAACCATCTCACCTGTCTTCACCAAGAAGATAACCAAAGAAAATTAAACATCCAAATGTTAGACAGAACCCTTGAAGAATGAGCTGCATCATCATCAAGCCTCATTTCTTCCAAATTTTCCTCTTCTTCGGCTCTTTAGCCCTGTTTGTTACAAACTTTGCCGTAGCTTTTGACGTCCTAACTTCAACAGAGCCCCTTACCAAAGACCAAACGTTAGTTTCATCCGGTGAAAATTTTGAATTAGGCTTCTTCAGACCTGGAGATTCAAACAAATGGTATGTTGGAATATGGTACAAGAAGATACTAACAGGCAAGACCATTGTTTGGGTAGCAAACAGAGACAATCCTCTGACAAACTCATCTGGGCTGTTGAAGATTGGTGATGATGGCAACATCCAAATTCTTGATCAAGCTGCAAATACAATATGGTCCTCAAATCTATCCAGGGTAGGCAACACTGTAGCACAGCTGCTAGACTCTGGAAATTTCATACTACGTTACACAGACGACGCTGATCCTGAAAATTATCTCTGGCAAAGCTTTGATCACCCCACTGATACATTGTTACCTGGGATGAAGCTCGGGTGGGACGCGAAAACTGGCCTAAACAAATACTTGACATCATGGAAAAATGCCGATAATCCATCTTCAGGTGACTACAGTTTTGTGCTTGATATTCATGGGTTCCCCGAATGTTTCTTGATGAATAAAGGCAACAAATCGTACCGCAGCGGACCCTGGAATGGCCTCAGATTTAGCGGTGTCCCAGAAATGAAGGCCAGTAGTCCTGTCATGACCTTTTTATTTGTGAACACTAAAGACGAGGTATATTACTCATTCGAGTTGCATAATGCATCATTGTATTCAAGATTGGTTGTGTCTTATAGTGGAAGTCTTCAGAGATTTACTTGGATAGACGATAGCAAAATATGGAACCTTTTTTGGTACGCCAGAAAAGATCAGTGCGACGCCTACAAAGAATGTGGAAATTATGGTGTATGTGACACAAATGCTTCGCCAGTTTGCAATTGTATGCAGGGATTTGAGCCCAGAAATCCACAGGCTTGGAATCTGAGAGATGGATCCGATGGATGTGTCAGGAAGCATAAATTGGATTGTGGGAATGACGGGTTTTTGTCACTGCATAACATGAAATTGCCGGAGAGTTCTAGCACGCTTGTGGTCTCCGGCATGAGTTTAGCCGACTGTGAAACGATGTGCCGGAAAAATTGTTCTTGTACGGCTTACGCTAATTCGAATCTTACAGCTGGTGGTTCTGGATGTGCTATTTGGGCCACGGACCTTCTTGATATGAGGCTGTATGCGGCGGATGAAGGTGGCCAAGATCTGTATGTTCGGGTGGCAGCTTCAGATTTAGGTACGTTTCTTTCAATATAATTAGCTGCAAATTTTGATGCGTTCGGTTCAATTTTTGCCAGAAAGTTGGACTAATTTGTCTTCGGCCATAAATGCATTGCCTATCAAATTATAATTGCATTACCCGTCCATTATGTTTCATAAGTATTAGTACTTATATTTTAGAAAGGATGGTGGGGGGTGGTAACTGCTAAGGAAAGAAGAGGGAAGAGAGGAGAAAAGAATGGAAACAGACCCCAGAAAAAATAAAGTACTATATTGTTTTAACTCCTAAGATGAAAGGAAATACGCTTTAGATTCTAATTTCACTACTATAGTGCTAATATAGAGTTTAAAAAGTTTTTGGGGTGGTTAACGGCGAGATATTAGGGGTCTGATAATGAAAATGAAAGTTTCAAGTGTATTTGCCAAAAATGAAAAAAGTTCGACGGGTATTTATGCAAAACTTGGGAATTTTTTTTTTTAAAAAAAAAAAAACCAATTTCACCTATTTTTGAATAATGTTAAGTTAAAATTTTTGTTCATAATTATTTATGTGTATTGGCAGTGGGGTTCTCGCCAAGTGTTTTTAATTTTTAATGTGAGAACAAAACGTTTGGTGCAACGCTTTGAAAAATTGATGAAGTTGGTAAGTGGATAATTGAATAATACCTATCGGCTATCGCATATTTTTCTGAGAAAACAGCGACCAAAGAATGATGATCGTTTATTAGTAGTGTTTCCAGCTATACTTCTTTTGACATGGCCGCCATCTTTATCTTTTATTGAGAAGTAGTATTTAGCAGATAGGGGAATCGTATCAAATATACTACTATATCAATCATGGCCGGGCGGTCGCCATCCAAAATTCTACATCAAGCACCCGATTGCAAGTAGTTTTAGGCTTTTGGCATTAATCCTTTTTATAAAGGCCCCTCCTTTACTGTTCAGAATTTTTTCAGATTTGGGATTTGCTTTCTTGCACTGAATAGCAGATAGGTAGAAATTCTGAATAAACTATGATCATAGCTAGCTAGGTGGATATTGTGGAGGATTTGTTTTGAGTTTAGTATATCATTATTTTGCTGCCTTAAAATTAGTCGAAGAAAATGGTGAAATCGCATGAACAAAACAGAAGCCAATATTATTAATAAATTAGTTAGAAATCGTTCAGCACGATTTGCTTGACAAAGAAAATTGAACTAATGTGAAAAAATACATACGAATTCTTACCCATTAATTAATTTTGAAGCAGTTTAGTCAGCCCATCGGAGTAGCCTTGACTTCACCTAACCCAAAATTAATTCTTGAGTTTCCGTATCTAATAAACTACTACTACTAAACAACAAAATAGACTTTTATGAAGTGGCGCTCTTATTTTCAAATCCACTCTCAAAAATCTTAATTCGAAATGATAATACATAATTATGTCCATCACATATTGCCAAACACAAGGGTGTTTCTCTCCAAGTAATACCTTTCTCTCTTTTCTTTTACAATGCAAAAATTCTTTTTGTTTTCCTTTGCCATAAGAATGTTCAAGAATTGATAACTGACAATATTGGAATCTACTCAAAGTCAGGATCAATATAAAGGGTCTATTAGTGCATAATTAGTATTGAACATTATGCAAATCAATCACTATGATTAGAGCTAAGCCAATAATATTAATATTAGGGTCATAAATCATGCAATTGTAGTTTCTTGGGTCCACGAGGAATCCTTGAATAGCTGCGTGACGTTCTAGAGGCGGGCTCAAGCTGAATTTTCGATTTTGGAGATATCCCACCAAGAATTTTCAAATAAACTGGGCCCTCTTAGTAATAAGTCTATATTTAACGCTCGCCTGAATGCGACGGGACCTAATTCAATTCATATGTTTCTTCTGCTAAAACCCCATAGAAATAGAAAAGGGTCTGAAAATTACCCAATCTTCAACCGCCATTGGCCGACGTTGTTGACCTGGTGGCAAGGGTTGGTAAGTTAAGTAGCGGTACTTAACTAACAAGGCTGTCCGAGCATGACTTGCAATCCATATTATTGTGTTTGGATGGTAGATTATTTAGGACAATTTCCTTTTTAAAACTACTTCAGTACTTTTTTATGTGACATATGTGAAAAAAATTGAATAAAAAATGTATTTATGATACAAGTAAATAAATTTACGTAAATAATTCACTATCCAAACAAACTGAGTCCTGTAGTCCTGTATTGCATAATATTTCATTCCAAAAACAATAATATTTATTTGTCGCCATTAAATTCAGGCCATAAAATGGTCCAAGTCTCATGGATGGATTTTTACAACTTTGACATTTAAGTGCAAGAAAATATCATCTTCTTTGGAAGTCAAAAGAAAAACTTTTCACATTTAAGTTGATCTCAAAACTTTTTAAAGAAGCTAACACTGAAATCTCCTTGCCTTTTTCCCCCCCTAAGCTGATCTATGATTTAGCCACACTAAGTAACCACTATGAGTTTGCATTTGTGGAGTTGTGAGTCTTTATTTTTTTTTCTTTTTCTGAAAATAATAATGAATTTATGTATTAACCAACTTGCATTTGTTCTTTTGCTTCGGGCTTAATTGCTATCTTTTGCCTTTTGATAAAATAGAATTTCCAGTTGGGCCAAGACGTTTTTATGGTTTTTATTTGATAAAGTAGCTTTTAAAAAACTTTTTATTTTTCCTTTTTGCTTTATGAGTGATTACAACTGAGCTTAAGAACTTGTGATGTCATTAGTGGTTTGATTACGAAGATCACTAGGGATGATGAGGTTAATGAGCGATAAATTAAGCAGCTGGATGTCGAAGGGCTTAGATTTGTGAAAATACTGGGCACGCGGGAAGGTGTTGGGCTCTGGCCCAACTTCCATGCACAGAACTTGGACTATGGACTGGTCTGGGAAGGCTTAATTGCAGATTAACCCCTATAATTAGGGAGTAAATGTTACATAAAAGAAAATTGATAATGTAAGGAAGCAAGGACTAGTTAAGTCAGAACGAATTGTATATCTTACTAAAGACCAAGATTGAATGTTAAATAATCAGCAATGTAAATGCCTATTTTGCCAAGGGCTACCGTCCTTAACCGAGGATACATATAATTATAATCACACACTGCCGGATTTACATAAGCCTCCAATGTGATCTTAATGGGAGCCTAACAGTTTAGTCCAAGTCTATGATCCTTACTCTTTGTATCATCCTCTGGCAGTCTGGCTAGTTTCAGTCAGCATGTATGAAAGGAATTCCATGATTTCTAATCGACATTTCTCCTGATGTTATTTCTAGCATGAATAATGACACAAGAGGTAAACATGTACTGTCCAATGAATCAAGGCTTCATATATGCTGCTTAAGTTACAAAACCATCTAGTTTTTGTCCTTCCTGCAATAAGGGAAAAAAGGCATACTTGTTGTAGTTCAGTTAGTCCGCACTACAGCACTGCATTAGCACTCTTTTAGTGTTGATTAAGATGTTCAAACGTGCGGCGGGCTAATATTTCTGATTTTTCCATTTGGATTTCAGATCAGGCTGGTAATGTTGGCTCTGGAAATGACTCTGACAAGAAAACTAGGATCATCATTGTGACAGCCATAGCAGCTGGTATTCTTCTTATGCTCTCAGTAATAGGTATAATTTTTGTTTGGAAGAGGAAATCGCAACATGTCCAAAAGAGCATTATAGATCATAGAGGTAACTAAAAAGTTACAGATTTTCTCCAAGCTTCAGTGGTATTATTAAATACTCAAGAGTTATTGCATACTTAACAATGCCTGCTTTCATTTTCTCCAGGTTCACGCGAAAGAAGTCAAGATCTTCTGTTGAAAGCAGCAGTTATTCCCAGTAAAAGGGATCATTCTGGTGAAAGCACCACTGAGGAACTTGAGCTTCCATTATTTGATTTTAGCACCATAACATTGGCTACAGACAACTTCTCTGAAAAGAATAAGCTAGGACAAGGTGGATTTGGCTGTGTTTATAAGGTATGTCTCAATTATGATTCGAGGAGTTGATATATTGAAGTACTTTCAACGTCAAAAGAAGAGCTTGCTACAATGTCTTAATGATGATATCAGGGTATGTTTGTTGAAGATCAAGAAGTAGCAGTGAAAAGGCTCTCCAAGAACTCGGGGCAAGGAATAGAAGAATTCAAAAACGAAGTTAGATTGATCGCTAGACTTCAGCACAGAAATTTAGTTCGCCTTTTAGGTTGTTGCATCAACATGGAAGAGAAGATTCTCATTTACGAATATATGGAAAATAAGAGCCTGGATTCAATCTTGTTTAGTAAGCCAGCTGTTCTTGTAGTTTTGCCAATATGGTTTTTGTTATTGGCACGCACTTAGCAGAGTTACAATTTTCTTCAAAATCTCGACAACTAGTTTTGATGGATGTATGCCTAATTTGCTCAGATATAGAGAGAAGCTCGTTGCTCCATTGGCAAAGGCGTTTCAACATCATTTGTGGGATTGCTCGGGGGCTTCTTTACCTACACCAAGACTCACGGTTCAGAATTATTCATAGAGACCTCAAAGCAAGCAATATTCTCCTTGACAAAGAAATGAACCCCAAAATTTCAGATTTTGGCATGGCAAGAATTTTTGGAGGAGATGAGACAGAAGCAAACACAAGAAGAGTAGTTGGAACATAGTAAGCAGCAGATGCAAATCCTTGGTAGCATTCGGCTTAACATTAATGCACTACCACTTACAACTATATCCTGGATGCTTTTTTTTTTTTTTTTTTTTTGCAGCGGTTACATGTCCCCAGAATATGCAATGGATGGCGTCTTCTCTATTAAATCTGACGTTTTCAGTTTTGGAGTTCTAGTCTTGGAGATAGTGAGTGGTAAGAAGAACAGAGGATTCTACCATATGAACAACCAACTCAATCTTCTTGCACATGTAAGTCTAGCTTATTCAAAATTTGTGTGTTAAATTTTTGCATTGAAAACAAAGAGTTACATATCCATACTTCTATAAACTTTTCTTTCCTAAGGAAAAGGGCATTGATGAAATTGTGGTCACTGACAAAAAGATTATATAAAATCGCACAGGCTTGGAAGCTGTGGAGGGAAGGCAGAGGATTAGAACTAATGGATTCAGCAGCAGGTGAACTGTATTCCACTGTTGACGTAATGAGATGCATACAGGTGGGTCTACTTTGCGTGCAGGAGCATGCAGAAGATAGACCGAACATGGGAACTGTGGTTCTGATGTTAAGCAGTGAAAGTGCATCACTGCCCCAGCCTAAACACCCCGGATTTTGCCTTGGAAGAAGGCCCCATGATACAACTTCATCTTCAAGTAGACAAGATGAATCTTGCACTGTAAACCAACTTACGGTAACTATCCTTGATGGCCGGTAGTTGAGGAATGCCCTCCAGCAAAAGCAGAATTGTATAGGTCATTGAATTCGACAAGAATTTTCTGTTTATACATGATTTTCTTTTTGCTTCTTTTAGTTGATACCTAGAGATTCATACATCTTTGTTGATTTAAGATACAAAAATCATACACTTGATGTAATTCTTTTCTTTTTTTTCCCCCTTCTTGCTGGAGTTCGCTGTAAATTTATCTGTTTTGTTCAGAATGGAAACATGGAAGTAATTTTGAATGAACTATCGAGCATGATCTCTATCTCTGCCTTTCCACTTACTATCCTTGTTGAAGTAACCAAACTGTCTGTTCTGACTTCTGATTACGTATCGCTCCAATGATTTATTACCGAGTAGAACTGTACCAGGCAGTTGGGAGTTGAGACACTATTGAAATGGATAACACAACATAAATCATTCTCAGACTAAAATCTCACAGAACACCACACGTAAGAGCCCGATTCAGTGCGAGGATCTGACATGAAATAAATGTGTTCAAGACTTTGACAATCGTTGGAGTCAACTACATAATTCAGTCGCGAGGAAGCGTTGTCTTGATTCATTAAATTGAGTAAACGCCAATTGAATAAAGATGTTTGGTGGGCAGACGCCAGTATACCGTGGGACGCCTTCTTTGAAAGGTTTCACCATCAGAATTGAAGCATATGGTCCGAAATTCAGAATCAATCCTTTGTTACCTTCACATGTATCTAACATGGAAGAATTAGGTAAATTGTGCTCAAAAGGCAAAACCTCGAAAACTTCGTGGCTCTACCGAATCCTCCAGAACAGAAAAGAAGCTCCCAATGCTTGAACAACGGATTGCGAACCCACCTGGTCATTACTATATATAAAAAGTATCATGAATCTCGGTACTTTAGAATGTGAGTATACGCACTATTATGGTCTTATTTTTTGTCATTTCAATTACGCACTTATTAGCCCCGCGTGAATGGTCCAGCGGTAGCCTCCTCCCACAGGGACCGAGAGGTCCCGAGTTCGAGTCTCAGCTCTGCTGGATTCCTCCGCGCACTTAACGTGCTAGGGTCGGGTTGGGGCGCCGGGCCCGGGCCGCAGGGGATTAGTCGGGCCCAGTAAGAATTGACCCGGACACCCCTGTGTCGACAAAAAAAAAAATAAAATTACGCCCTTATTAATTTGTGGTTAAAGATTCATATAATCTTAATTGTAGGTGGTTTAGAAGAAAATAATGGTTGATTATTAAGATCACCATAATGCATCATACCATATTGATTTAGAAAGAAAGGAAAAATACCGGTTTTCGTCCCCAAACTTTGGACACAAGACACATTTCGTCCCTCATCTTTCGGGCATGACACATCTGGTGTCTGAATTAAGAATTTTAGACCAAATGTTATCCTCAAACGGCAATTTATCCACCATTTAACGAAACCGGTCACGTGAGATTCACGTACCGTTAAAGCTCCTGTCCGAAAGAACCCAGGTGGAAAAGGACGTTGTCTCCACTTTACCTTGTCCTTTCCAAATCTGAACTCTCTCTCTCTACAAGCTCGCTTATATTTGTGTAAAAACCCTTTTCCCCTTTCCTTTGCCTTTCAATTTTTACACTTTCAAAAGCGCATTCCAAAAAATTATTGAAGATCGAAGAAGAAGAAGCTGACCTGCTGGCATCCACTAAGTAGCAGAGCGAAAAAATATGTCGGTGCGAAAGAAGGAGTTGAACGATTGTGCCCCACCAAATTATGGTAAGTTGTCCAGGGTTTAATAATTTGTTGATTAAAGTATTAATAATGAAAATGTTGACCTTTTAGTGGCAAGCCATGTAGATGTGGTCCTTCACATGGGTGTTTGTGATATATTATTATTGTTTTTTTTTAGCTGAAAATACTAGCAGCATTGTTTGAATTAGGCTGCCGAAAGTAAAAACAAATCTCATGGATCCATTGTTTATTCTAAATGAAGTGATACTCGAGTACGGTTATCCTTTGCCCAGTAGCTACATAGCTGGTTCATTGTGATATATTATTGTTAATGCTAGGTCCAACTACAAAGTTTGAACTTTTTTTTTTAATATGATACATAGGGTCCTTGATGTCTATTTTACAGGTGTAAATCTTATTATTGTTTAGTCGACATTGTTTGAAAAGATTAATTTTTGTAATGGTTAGAACATATGTGTTTGAATTATAAATCTGTGGTCCCCAAATTATTGCACTTTGCTGTCCTCAAATTATTGTTAAGCTTATAATAATAAGTTTATCCAATATTGTTAAAATATAAAAGTAATGGTTTGGTTGCTTATTCAGTATTTGATATATTCTTTTTTTTAACTATCAGAAAAAGGTAGCTCACTGATTACACTAAAATGTCATTGTGGAGGGTTGATATTTTACACTCCCCAACCGCATTATAAGGGTGGAGATGTATGTGTCCTGGATTATGTTGAGAGTATAGGCTTGAGTATTTTTGAAATGGATAGATTGACTGAGGATGCTGGTGTGTTTGGTCACAAAGTGTACTATGGTTGGGAGAATAATAGCTTTAAAAGGATAGACAATAGTAGAGAATTGCATGGATATATTGTAAAGACTGCTGGTTCAATTAGGGAAGTTATCTTGTACCTTGAAATCTCATTTCATGAAATTTTGGTTCAACAACTTGGCAATGATGCTTATAAGGTTGATAAGAATGAAGAAGGTCCTGCTAGTGGTAAAGATGGTAAACATGATCATGAAGAGAGAGGAAATGATAACAGTGATTCTGATTCAGCCAATGAGTCTTTCTTCTCAGCAGTAGATTCTGATTATAATCAAAGTGAAGAAGATGATGCTGATTTCAACGATAACATAGATACAAATGCTGAATGGTTTGGTGTCTCACACTATAAGGAATTGAAAACTAATTTGGCAAAACAAGGACAGGTTGAAGCTAATTTGGTTCAGTCTGAGGATAATGATGTAGCCCCTGACTCTGAATCAGATTTTGAGAGTTTGCATGGGTCTGATGATGAAAATGGTAGTAATAGGTGTGTTGTGTTCAATCCCAAGGACATGGATAATCCAAAATTGAAATTAAAGATGTTTTTTAGTACCATCAAAGAGTGCAAGTTAGCTATTACAAACTACAGTGTAAGACAGGGGAGACCTTGTAAATTTGTGAAGCAGGATTTGGTTAGATTGAGGGCAAAATGTAGAAGTGAAGGCTGCAATTGGCATATTTATGCTAGAAAATTTGATAGAGAAGGAAGTGTGCAAATTAGGACATTTGAGGACACTCACAAATGTGGCTTTACATATCAAAATCCACTTGTAAATTCTGGTTGGGTTGGTAGAAAGTATTGTGAGGAGTTTAGATCCAATCCTAAGGTAGATGTGGAGCATTTTAGAAAAACAGTGATGAAGGAAAACAAATGCTCCTTCACAAAAAAACAAATATATAGGGCTAGACAAAAGGCTTTGGACATTATTCATGGTAGTGAAAGTGACCAATACAGCAAGTTAGGACCGTACATGCATGAAATTCAGAAATCTAATCCTGGTAGTTCTATCATATTAAAGACTGTGGATGGCACTTCAAAAGGGCAACAAAGATTCCAAAGACTTTACATGTGTTTTCATGGAGTGAAACAAGGATTTTTGGTTGGGTGTAGGACGTTGATTGGGGTAGATGGCACATTTTTGAAAGGAATAGCAGGGGGTGTTCTATTGATTGCTGTTGGACTAGATGGTAATAATGGCATTTTTCCTATTGCATATGCTATAGTTGAGGGTGAAAACAAGGAATCCTGGACATGGTTCTTCAAGTTACTCAAAGAAGATTTGAAAATTGAAAGAGATTATGAATGGACAATCATGAGTGACAAGCAAAAGGGACTAGTTCAGGCTTGTATTCATGTTTTTCCAAATGCAGCTCATAGGTTTTGTGTAAAGCACTTACACAGCAACTTTTCTACTGCTGGGTTCAAAGGGGAAGCTTTAAGGAGAGCATTGTGGGCTGCTGCAAAGGCAACTACACCAGCAGAATTTGTTAGGAAAATGGAAGAAATGGCAGCAATTGACTTGGATGCTGCCAAGTGGTTTGATGATAAACCACCATCTCAATGGAGTAGAGCTTACTTTAGCACCCATTCGAAATGTGATATGCTATTGAATAATATTTGTGAATGTTTCAATGGCAAGATTTTGGATGCTAGAGAGAAGCCAATCATTGAAATGATGGAATTATTAAGGTTGTATATGATGCAACGAATGCAGCAGAATAGAGACATGGCAAGACAAAAATGGAAAGAGTATATGTATTGTCCTAGAATCATTGAGAGAGTACAAAAGAGAATGGATAAGGCAACACAATGTTTTCCTTTCAAGTCAAACGATGATTTGTATGAAGTTTCCTGTCCATATGGTGATCATTATGCTGTGAACATTAAAGAGCAAACTTGTTCATGTAGGAGATGGGAGCTGACAGGAATTCCTTGTCCCCATGCAATTGCTGCACTTTGGTTAGCTCAAAAGGATCCCATGTTATATGTATCCAGCTGGTATACAGTTGAAACATACCTAAAGAGCTATGAAGGAGCTATTTGTCCAATGAATGGGGAAGGAAATTGGGAGAAGACTGATGTTGATGGTCCAAAACCCCCTTTATATGGTAAAATAGCTGGAAGACCAAAAAAACAAAGGAGAAGGACTGCTGATGAGGAACAACAAGCAAAGGAAAAAAAGGCCAAGAAAATGAGTAGAGTGGGGCAGGTAATAAGGTGCAAATACTGTCTGCAACAAGGCCACAACGTGAGATCTTGTAAGCTTAAAAAGGATGAAAACAATGCCTCAGGATCTGGTATAAAGAGCAAAGAAGCTGCCTACAATACAAGATCTGATGAAGTTGACAGTGGAGACTACGATGAAGTTAATTGCACTGAGATTCTGGTTACATGTACTCCCCAAATATTCGACAAGAATCCAAATAATAAGTCTACCAAGCTAGCAGTAAGTCTTGTATACAATTGTTTTGATGTTAAAGTTTCATTTTATCTCCTTCTATTCAATAGTCTATAAAAATTAAATTACTTTGAGTTGTTTTTCTTTCTTTGCAGAAAAGTTCACATGCAGAAAGTAGAGTTCAAGATGGATCAATGCATGATGTAACAAAACTTGCAACTTCAACTGTGAGTACTGTACATGCTCACCACAGCAGCAAAGTTTATCATAGCAAAGTTGATGTTGAGGCAGGCACTATCTAATGAAAAGTAAAAAGGGAATTTGTTTTTGTCCACACATGGCCAACCGTTCATTATATATTGGAGTAATTTCTGTTGATGTTCATTATATATTGGAGTAATTTCTGTTCATTGCATCTGCCTTCATTGAGGGGTTTCCTTTTAGAGTCTTAAGTCCTTTCTATATGATCTAGTCACTTATTTGTTATCCACATACCATTTCTGGTGGTGCCAATACAGATTTTTTATTTGTAATTTATTTATATCTAGTTGTTTTCCATATGTCAAGAAGGTCTTTATGTCATTTATCCTGATTGAAAGAAATTTAATACATGTTCTTTAATACATTTAACCTCTCAGGAGACTAACCATTTAGAAGATGTTGCTGTTACAAGTTCAGCCCCAACTTCTCATGATTTGTATGAAGTTTTCGGTCTAAAAAGAGCTCAAGTTAAATACAGTCAACCAGTACATGGAACAAAAGAGAAAGAGCATGTACAGATGCCTGTCAAGACCAAATCTGTCCACAGGGAAGTTGCTACTGCTGCTGCTACCAAAAGAGTTGTTGGTTCTTCAAGAATGAAAAGGAAAAACAAAGTACTATAAATATTGATAGTAGAGCCTTAGATGGTTTTTTTTTGTTTTGATGTAGATTATGGACTGAGGTTGACAATAGGAATGGTCCTTTTTTGAAGCAGACATCATATTTTGGTGTGGTCACTTTTTTGTTTGTTGTCCTCAGAATTAGTGCTACGATGTGAACACATGGTTTTGGTACTTTATTAATGGAGGTGAAAAAATTTGTCTTGTCCATATTCAAGTGATTGGTACATTTCTTTATCTTCAAACCAATCTTATTGACAGATTATTTGTAGTCGAAACAAGAAAAAGAACAACCAAATTACCAAACTAATGCTACATAAACAAAAGAGGTATATAGAAGCTCAACATTCCACATAAACAAGAAAGATACAAAGGATTAAGACCTAATCCTATATTCTCACTCGGTAAGTTAAGTTAAAACATGCCACCATTTGCAACAACCAGTCAATACTACTACTGCTGCTGCTAATCCAATCCAAATTGTACAAACACTGAAATGAACTAGATTTAACAGCTTCAATGGAATAGCTCACTCCAAGCTTAGCACTAATTTTCGCTCCATTGCATGTCCAGTCCTTTTTACAGTGACAGATATAATCAGCAGCATAGCCAACAGTATGATGACCACAATCAAAATTTTTTCCCTTCTACGGCTTTTTGCAATTGTTTCTTCCATCCGATTCACCCTTCTCAGCAAACCCGGTATAATATTCCTTCCTCTTGTACAAATTGGTTCATCATGCCATTCAAAATATTTACACCTGTCAGGTCTCTACAAATGTAATCCCATTTATAAACATCAGCAAAGCACAGTCACAATTCAATTTGAGTTGAAATAGTAACAAAACTAAAAAATTTCTTACTGGCCATCTTGAGCAACCATAAAATCGTCTCCCTGGATTATCATCCCGCCAATATGTTGCCATTTTTGGCCGCAATCCACAACCACACAACCGGGCGTTGCTGTTTAATGACGATGACGATGACGACTCAAGATTTCTAGATCTCATTTTAGGGAAATACAGCCACAATGCTGGGTGTTGCTTTATGCAAGTTTCTACTTTATTTCTTGGCAGAATTTGATTTGGAAGAGGGGATTTGCTCTCGGCAGAATTTTTAGATGGAGCTTGAGCTTAGGCTTGAAAATTTGCAGAGGAAGTCGTTGAAGTGAAAGGAAAAGGGAAAGT
The DNA here is from genome assembly GCF_003713205.1 of Coffea eugenioides. Taxonomy (NCBI): domain Eukaryota; kingdom Viridiplantae; phylum Streptophyta; class Magnoliopsida; order Gentianales; family Rubiaceae; genus Coffea; species Coffea eugenioides. The sequence goes on along the minus strand of NC_040036.1, from coordinate 11,580,546 downwards.
GAAAGGCAAGGGAAAGGGGAAAGTGAACTTGTAGAGAGAGAGTGAGCTCAGATTCGGTTTTGGACAAGGAAAGTGGAGACAACGTCCTTTTCCACCTGGGTTCTTTCGGACAGAAGCTTTAACGGTACGTGAATCTCACGTGACCGGTTTCGTTAAATGGTGGATAAATTGCCGTTTGAGGATAACATTTGGTCTAAAATTCTTAATTCAGACACCAGATGTGTCATGCCCGAAAGATGAGGGACGAAATGTGTCTTGTGTCCAAAGTTTGGGGACGAAAACCGGTATTTTTCCTAGAAAGAAACATCTTCTTAAAGTTATAAACAGTGAAATGATTTGAAAAACATAATGATTTGAGAAACATTTCTTGGACGAATTAAATAAGTTGTTCACATCCAATTCATAAGGGGAAGAATTTTTCATGTTCCACCCAATGGAATTTCAATATACAAAAAGGTATAACAACTTTATAACTGAAATAGCAATATTAAATTGAAAAAAAAATCTGAAATAGCACCATATAAACCATTATTATCATTTATAACAATTCCTCAAAACAAGAAAAACTGAAAACTATTCATAAAATGGCATAAAGTGAATAGCAAATGAATTAAAAAGATGAAAATAATTCAAATAATGTCAAAGACAACATCCAAATCACTGACATTTAAGGGAAGATAAGCATTGTTATTTGCAATAATATAGTAATGCTTCATTTTGTATTGGTTTGAACAAATAAGTCCATCTATCAAGCCATGCAGAAGCCATCTCCATTTATAAAAAAAGAATTATAATAAGCGTAAACTTAAAATGAAGAATGATATCCAAATTATTTTTTTTGTGATGCCCAAAGCACCCTTATTTTTCTAATGATTACATATATTTATTGTATTGCAATATTAGTGAATAATGGTAGCAGTTATGAAATGAAAAACTTTAAAATTAAGTAAATTTTATTTATGGTGACAATTGTAATTAGACAGATTTAGTGTATTCCAATAATTGACAATAATGGTAGATGTTATGGATTAAAGTTGGCAATTGAAAAAATAAAACACTACAATATACTAAAAATTAATATTAAAATTGTTAATTAGCCAGAATTCTCATTCGAATTCCATGATCAATAAAAACAAGAATACCAAAACAAAAAATATTGTGCTGATATGAAAAAAGTAGACTTGTTGCTTTTGCTTTGCATTGGATTGTGATAAAAAAAAAATGATTAAAAGAAAAAAAACGGAAAAAAAACTCAACTATCTCTATTTATGAAATTTTAATTGTCAGAATGTACAAGCCAAAAAAAGAACTTTACTTGGTGGATCATTTATACTCCATTATTGACAAAAATAGCAATAAAAAGAATACAAATAATTGAAATTACACGTATGTTTATTATTTTAGCTTAATTATATTCTTCATTTATAAAAAATGGTAATGATTGTAGTTTATATGTAATAAAATCATGAATATACAACAATTTTGGTAAAACATGATATTATCAATATTTGATATGTTAGAATTCAAGCCATAAATCAACAAATATTTGGTTCATGATTCCAAATTTAATCAATGCTTTTCGTCTCTTTCCATTTAATACAATTTCTAAAAGTTACTAGTCAAAGAAAATAAATAACATAAAAATATTATATTATGATGTTGATGATCAAAATTTCACAAAAATTTTTTAGTATCTAAAGAATAATATATTTTAAGATATTATAATCACGTGCAAATCATGTAAACTATTACTAGTCTCTGAAATGTGTTAAACTTAATGGTTTATACTCGATAACTAGTATTGATCATCCCCAACCAGCGATAAGTACTTGATATCCCATAATTATCTCTAATAACTTGATAGTGGCAAATGGTTGTCAGATCAGATTAGTTTTTTTTTAGAGGTTTTGGATTCAAAATATTTTACTTATAATGTCTCCTACCTTACCATTTAACCCAATCCAACCCTCTCCTAATGGCTATCAGATTGACCATTCTTATCAGGAATTAAAGTGATAAACTCCATACGGTTCATTTATCATCTATTTATTCCTATAAATGCCAAATATACATCACAAAAGACATATTCATTCTCATTACAACTATTAGTCATTGATTACTTAATTTAGAGAAAACTATTACTGATTGATTAATTAACTTTGAGGGAATTCATCCATTCCAAAGCTATTACTCATTGATTACTTAACCCTGGTCCTCTACAATTCATACTTGCTTCTGCTGAACTACTTCCATCTTACCCAGTTCAGTTTGGCACCAGTGATTTGTGTTTTTACAGTCTTCTCTCACGCAGGGAACAGGGTAAGGGTAAGAAAACGGTGACATCAAAAGGCCCACGAGACCAAGACAAGACAACCAATCAAATGCGGCCCATCTGTCCGCGTGTTTGAAAAAATCTTCCGAGCAGTCCTAGTATGACCGTCACGGCGTCAACCAAACATAGTACTATCATTTTGGTTTTAATTAAGCTTTTAAGTCAATTCAAAATATCAATTCCTAGTGGTGACATGGGACTTATCAAAATTATTGGGGTAAATTACATATAATTTCAATGTAGTTTGATCCATTGATACATAATTTTCTTAACATTTCAAAATATTTACTTTACCCCCTTATACTTTCATATAAAGTGGAAATTTTTTTTTAAAAAGAATCCCTTTTGCAACGTTTGGTTGAAGTACCAATATTGTTCTTAATTAACTACTAAATTGAACACCATCTTTACACTTACACAAACTATTATAGTGTTTGGTTTAGGTCAAGAATTGACACCAAAACCAACCATAGTCATACATTTTGTTCAAAAAAGAAATACTTTAAATCATTCTAAAGTGTAAAAACAAACTTCTTGTATTATTATTTTTTTCCCGTGAAATGAAAAATTTGTTCATGTGTCATCCATCCAACTATAATAGTGAATACTGTATATATAATTTACTCTTAAATGAATTAATCTATTCTCTTGGCAAAAACTAGCTCAGCCCTAAACAAAACCAAGTAGGAGAAATGACTTGAATACAAACCTATAATGAAGTTTCTGATTCCCATTTTGATACATAATGCAAACAAAGCAGTCCAAAATATATTCGTCCCACGAGACCTTGTAAGTCAAAGACGGTGACCTATTATTGGAACTACTTCCTCTAGCACAGACCTTTCAAAATCAATTTTCAAAAACTCCTCTACCAGTTCATTGCATAATGGATTGTTTAAAGTATATTGAGAGGCCCCTTTAGCTTGCTAATTTGAAAGAATGGACTTTCCTCGGCTGTTTTCCCTTTCAGTTCTTCTCATATTGACATTTCTTGCTTCCTACTCCTCCATTGCAATAGACACCTTAACACCAAATCAGAACCTCACCGATGGCCAAATCTTGGTGTCCTCCAACCAGATTTTTGAGCTGGGATTCTTTACTCCAGGAAAGTCTGGTAAAAGATATTTGGCCATATTGTATCATAACGTCCCTACCACCACAGTGGCTTGGGTAGCAAACAGAGATAATCCTCTCAGCGATTCATTAGGCCATCTAACGATGAGGTCTGATGGTGCTTTATTGCTTTACAACAGCTCCATGGCTGTTGTATGGTCTATGAATGAAACAATGACGGGCCAGAGTCCAATTCTGCAGCTTCTAGGTACAGGTAATCTTGTAGTCAGAAAACAGGATAATACTAATGCAAGCGATTACATTTGGCAGAGCTTTGATCATATGTCTGATACTATGTTGCCTGGAATGAAACTTGGATTGAAGTTGAAAACTCGTACCAGCAACTACATGAGATCCTGGAAAAGTCCTGATGACCCTTCTGATGGAGAGTTTACATTCAGCTTGGAAACGCCTGAAACACCTCAGCTTTTACTGCGTAGCGGATCAAATAAGGATTACAGGTGGGGGCCTTTTGATGGTGATAGGTTTAGTGGTGGCAACCGATTGAGGAACAACACAGTCTTCAAGCCTATATTTGTTTCTACTGCTGATGAAATTTATTATACTTTTGAAGCACTGGATAATTCTATTTTAATGCGGTCCGTTGTGACACCACTTGGTGGAATTCAGTATCTCACATGGCGAAATGGTAGTAAAGACTGGAGCCTGACTGTAGAGGTAAATAGGCTCTATTGTGATCGATATGGAATGTGTCGAGGAAATGGAAATTGCTATGCGGATGATCCTCCGTGCAGGTGTTTAGAAGGGTTTGCTCCGCGCTCGCCACAAGATTGGAGATTATATGATTATTCAGATGGTTGCAAGAGGAAATTTGATCTGAATTGTAGTAACAGAGATGGTTTTGTGAAGTATGATGGACTGAAGTTGCCAGATAACGTGGTTGTGTGGCCTAATCTTACCCCTGAAGAATGTGCAGCGGAGTGTCTGAGAAAATGTGATTGTATGGCCTACACCCGAATCAACCCTCTAGGTAATGGCAGCCAGTGTGTAGTTTGGTTCGGTGACTTAATTGACCTCAGAGATTTCCCTGAAGAAGGCGAAGAACTGTATATACGCATGGCACGTGCTGAAATAGGTAAGCGCTTGTATTCTGCTGTCTGGAATGTCATATTAGAGTATGGTAATGTCTTGCTCGTATTAGTTTTGACATCAGGAATGCACTAATATTTTGTAGAGGATGTAGAATTCTTGTGTTCGAGAAGTTTGTTTCAGTTTCTCTTCATGATGAACATCCCGTGCTTCGCACAGTAAAGATGAAATTAGTGACTAACTGGAGCAATTATATCATGCGACTGTCCATTTATATGCATCAACTTTGTTAGCTTAATTGGATTCTCTGAAATGAAAACTCTAGCATAAAGGGAGTGCATTCAACTCAATGATTTTCTGAAGAGAAATCTTTCGAAAATTGATCTAATGAACGAGTATCAACCGTACTTCCTCACTACAAAGAAGCACAACTAGTCTATAGACCTTCGAGGTTGTTGATCTTCACTTCAAATTCTGTCATCTGATGTGGATCTTTAAACAAGCTGCATGAGAGGCTTCCTACCTAATTAATGTTGCTTAGTTAGCTTATATTAGTTACTTTGATAATATGCTGCAACCACTAAATGAAAACTTTATCGTCCCTTCCCTCCAGGAGGGTATAATGGCTGTATGTCTAATCCTTGTGAAGGGCCATTCTACCACATGTCATGATCAACTTGTTTGTATTGCTCTGGTTCTTCTGAAGAGCGGACTGCAAAGATAGAATGAAACTCTTATGTTTCTTCTAGTTCTTGTTTCTTTTGCTGCAAAGACTTAAAAAAAAATCTCCGCATACATCTAGCCACCATAGAGAGCAAACTTCTTCCCAACTCTGCTAAACAACTTTAGTATAATGTGCCTAATTATATATGTAGCAGACATTTCGATTGTCATAGTTACTCAGCTGTATTTTTAACTACCAGATTCAATTGCTAAAAACAAATGGAGAAAGCATATGAGATTAGTTGTTGCCATCACGATGTTATCAGCTTTTGCGCTGCTTCTCTTGGCTATCTTGGCTTGGTACAAGCTGAGACCAAAGGGGAGAAGAGAGGAGGATACCATATCAATGCCAAAAGGTATTTCAAATTTTCCTTTTCCTATTAATTTCAGAGGTTTGTCACATGGTTTGGTACTTGGAACAGTGACTAGATTCAAGTTATAGTGCTTTCATCGAAAGGATTTGGATGCTGAGAAAGCTAATATAGGTATTATACTAGATTCCTCCATTTAACTCCAAGTACCATTGCAGCCCATGAGAGCAAGTCATTCCCCCATTATGAGGAAGAAAGTCAAGACGAGGACCTTGAATTACCTATATTTGATCTAGCAACGATTTCTGCTGCTACAGATCAGTTTGCCTTAGGTAATAAGATTGGACAGGGTGGTTTTGGTCCTGTATATAAGGTATGGCTTATTTTTCCTTCCATTCAGTTAGTAATTAGAAGACAAATGCAGAAAAGAAAAATCAACCGTTAAGCATGATATTAATTGGTTTTTACTGTACTTGTACACAGGGCGAATTACCTAATCGATTAGAAGTAGCAGTAAAGAGGCTTTCACAGAATTCAGGTCAAGGCCAAAGAGAGTTTAAGAATGAAGTTATACTGATTGCAAAGCTTCAACATCGTAACCTTGTTAGGCTACTCGGATGCTGCATTCAAGGCGATGAAAAAATGTTGGTCTACGAGTACCTGGCAAACAAAAGCTTGGACAACTTTATATTTGGTACCCCATCAGATCTCATTACATGTTGCCCTCATGATTCTACCCTTTCAGTTATTAAGCTAAATTAACTAACCTGCGTACTGATTTCCATAAAACTTTCAGATCGGATAAAAAGAAAGCTACTTCCATGGAGTATACGCTTCAACATCGTTTTGGGCATTGCAAGAGGGCTGCTTTATCTTCACCAAGATTCCAGATTGAGAATTATCCACAGAGATCTGAAAACTAGTAATATTTTACTTGATAGAGAGATGAACCCAAAAATCTCAGACTTTGGCATTGCAAGAATTTTTGGTGGAGAAATAACTGAAGAAAAGACTCGGAGAATTATTGGTACATAGTAAGTAATACTAACACACAAGAAAAAATGAACCTCATATTTCTTTGTCTGCCTTTTTGGTGTGATTCAGTTTGGTCATCAACGTTTACAAATGCTGGATTTGGATGCAGTGGTTACATGTCCCCCGAATATGCAATGAGTGGTCATTTTTCTGTAAAATCAGATGTATTCAGCTTTGGAGTCATAGTGCTGGAGATTATAAGTGGCAGGAAGAATTGGGGATTTTATGATCCAGACCATGACCATAACCTGATAGGACATGTAAGTGCATGGAAAAGAATTATATACTTCAAATTCATCCTATCGAACTAATTGTATTTACTCATTCTTACCCATTGAACTCAATCTGTTTCAGACCTGGAAACTCTGGAATGAAAAAAGATCTATTGAACTAGTTGATGACATATTGGACGGATCATTTTCGAAGGATGAAGTCTTAAGATGCATCCAAGTGGCCCTTCTATGCGTCCAGCAACGAACTGAAGAAAGACCAACAATGAGTACTGTGGTATTTATGCTAAGTAATGAAAATGTGGAGTTGCCACAACCCAAAGAACCCGGTTTTGTTTCAGAGAGATCTGCCATGCAGATTGATTCTTCATCTAGCGGTCAAGATTTTCACACAGGAAAGCATATAACTTTCACAACTGCAGAGGGACGATAACACTTCAAAAACAAAAAAATTCTCCAGTTTTGTACAGATCTGGATACATGATCACAAATGAGGCACCTCTCCAGCATCTTAGTTTCTAGTGTACCATACCTCATCCCATTTATTAAAGTGACTTGTATTGTACTGGGGAAGTGAAAGTTGGAAGTTATTCCTTAATTCTTTGATATTCTCCCCCCACGCCAATCCCCCCAACCCACAAAAAAAAAAAAACCCAAAATCCCCAACAAAAAATAACTCTTTAAAATCAAAATGTGTTTATACTAGTATTTCTTCTGGTTAATTTTCATATTTGAAGTCTCTTCTTATTATCTATGACTGTAAAGATCAATAATCAACCGATCAAGAAAATGAAAGACTGAAAGAAAACCTGTTGGCCAGATCTGACTTTTCTCTTCTTCATTTTTTTGGTGCAGTATTTCTGTTTGGATTGTAAGTTATTTGGGATTATTTGGGATATTTTTACTGTAGCACTTTTTGTGATGTGATGTATGTGAGATATAAAGATATTGGGAAGATAAAAAGGTGTATTGGAAATTGTAAAGATGATGTAAGTAAATAAAATTGGGGAAATATGAAGCAATCCAAACAAAAGTTACTAGTATTTTCTACTCATAAAGACTGAACCTTTTGTTATAGTGTATTATTTGAAATATTATTTGGAATAATTACTGTAGCACTTTTTGTGATGTGATGTATGTGAGATAAAAAGTAGTTGGAAATATAAAAAGATAGGTTGGGAAATGTGTTTGTGATGTAAGCGAAATATTATTTGGGATAATTTTGGTATCCAAACACTCCTATATAACATCATGAACAGGTCTATGGTCAAACAGTCGGTCCTCGATTTCTAGAAGCATAAAGCGTTCGGTTGCAAAATCTGACATGGTTAATCAGTCAGAAATCTTAACTAGACAGATAATTGAGTTTGTTCCCTGTAATGAGGAAATGGTGATAAGAAGGCCTAGTCAACTATGGTCAATTTGACGGTGCCCTGTAATGAAAGTTAAGCTACAAATCTATTGCCAAGGATCTACACAGGACTCAGAAGTCAAAACCAAGTATTTGGAACAAGTCAAACTATAATAATAGCATGTGAGGCCTTAGAAGTCAAGCATGGAAACTCTTATTGCACCTAAATTTCTCTGGCTGGCTGTTACTTTTGATCACATTAATTTCACATATGAAATTTTGTTAATGCAAATAGAAAGTCCCTTTACGTTGCCAATTCGAAAGAATGGGCTTTTCTCTGATATTTTCGGTCCTTGCCATTTTCACACTTCTGGCCTCCTACAGATCCATTGCAGCAGACATCTTAGCACCTAACCAGAACCTTACAGATGGCCAAACCTTGGTTTCCTCCAACCAGATTTTTGCACTGGGATTCTTCAGTCCAGGCAATTCAGGTAGAAAGTATTTGGGCATATGGTACCACAACCAACCCCTACCCCTAACAGTGGTTTGGGTGGCCAATAGAGACAATCCGATCAACGACTCATCTGGCGGTCTAATGATGAGTATAAATGGTTCTCTATTTCTTTATAACAAGTTCGTTTGGTTTACAATTACGAATGGAACAATGGCAGGCCAGAGTCCATTGCTGCAACTCCTAGATACAGGTAACCTTGTAGTGAGAAAACAGGATGAAGCAGATGGAAAAGATTATATATGGCAAAGCTTCGATCATATGTCTGGTACGATGTTGCCTGGAATGAAGCTTGGATGGAATCTAAAAACTGGAACCAGCAATATCATGAGATCTTGGAAAAATTTTGATGACCCTTCAGATGGTGAGTTTACATTTAGCTTGGATCCTCCTGAAACTCCTCAGCTGATTCTCCGGCAGGGAGAGACTAAGAAGTACAGGTGGGGTCCTTTTGATGGTGATAGGTTCAGCGGTAGCAATGAACTGAGGAATAATACAGTGTTCAAGCCCATCTTTGTTTCCACATCTGATGAAGTTTATTATGCTTATGAAACTCTAGATGATTCTACTTTAGTTCGGTCCGTTGTGACACCACTGGGTTCAATTCAGTATCTCACATGGCGAAATACTAGTCGAGACTGGAACATGATTGTGGAGCTTAACAGAATCTACTGTGATAAATATGGCATGTGTGGACAGTATGGAAGTTGCTATACCAATGATCCAAATTGCCGGTGTTTAAACGGTTTTGTTCCAAACTCACTACAAGATTGGAGATTGTTTAATTCATTAGGTGGTTGTAAGAGGAGGTACAATCTCAATTGTAGCAATGGGGATGGTTTTGTGAAGTATAATGCACTTAAGTTGCCAGATAATGCAGTTCTGTGGGCAAATTTTGGGCTCGAGGAATGTAGAGCAGAGTGTCTGAAGAAATGTGATTGTATGGCCTATACTAGAATCAATGTTCTTGGCAATGGCAGCCAATGTGTGGTTTGGCTCCATGATTTGATTGACATGAGAGATTCTGCTAGTGATGGAGAGGAACTCTTCATACGAATGGCACGCGCCGAATTAGGTATGCACTTATTTTCTGTTGCGTCATTCTCTACCCTTGCACCACTTCTGAAATTAGGAATGCACTTCCATCTTGCTGAAGATGTGGAACTTTTGCCTTGCTAAATTGTGCTTTAGTTTTTGTACATTAGCCTTATATGCTGCTTCACTAAGGAACCTAAAATTGGTAAACAATAGCAACAAAATTGCATTGTACCTATCTTATTTATGTTAATCAATCAAATTTGTTTGGTTAATACGATGCAGCATAGCAAAACCTAGGGACAAGAGGAGGAAAGTTCAACTCATAGGACAAATTCTTGTGAAAATTGAAGCTATGACAAGTTGGTAACTGTAGTAGCTCTACTTGTTGATTGCAAAGAAGAACAATGAGGATGACTCTAGCATTTCTAGGTTGTTGATCATTACCGTTCTATGTCATGTGAGGTGAATAATCTAGAAGTTTTCTGAGATGTTTCACGATGAATTAGGTCTACTTCTGAAGTTATCTTGATTGAATGGCTTGGGAATCAGTTTGAAACAATACCTAAAACTTTCTTCTGCCTTAAATCTTATAATGCAGTTATTCTCCAATGAACTGCAATGGACATTCCTTTCATCTATGAGAAATTGGAAACCATGTTTAGATCATTGGACTACTCCATGTTTTAAGACTATTTTGGGCAATTCAAAAACCTTCTTTATTTATCCTCACTGCCTCAATCTACAGTGACTTTTGTAGCTAAACCAGAAATAATGATTTGATTTCCGAGGTATTTCACTCCTCCAGTGTATTGAAGTATGTCCAGAGATTTAACTTTTCATCTTAGGTTATTTTAGTGCGGATTAAAATGCTTTAAGTTCTGACATTAGTGTCATACCTAAAACTGATCAGATTTAATACCGAAAGAAAAATTGAAGGTCCAGTTAGGAATCCTTCGCAATTTTTTGTTTCTTCTAGTTCACATTTAATTGTTTAGAGGGTTTACTGGGTAAACTTAAGCATCAGTGCCAGTAAACACCTTGGCAACTCTGCTAGCGAGATTACAGGGTTTTTTTGGGTAGGTAAGAAGCTTATTGATACCCAGAGGAGATACAAAACTACAAGTGGCATATCCCAGGGTGGTTGTTGCAATAACTGCATACTGAGCTTTTACTCAAAATTTTGATTCTCATCTTAGACATAATGTAACTGCCAGATTCAATTGCTGAAAACAAAAGGAGAAAGCGTATTAGAGTAGCTATTGGAATCTCCATATCAACAGCTTTTCTTCTGGTTCTCTTGGCTATGGCCTGGCAAATGATGAAAAGAGTTAAGAGAAGAGCAGAAGAGGATACGGTTTCTATGCCAATAGGTATCTCATACTTACCCTACAGTACCTATTTCTCAGCTAAGGTTTTGTGACTACCACTATTTGGCTTTTTTGTCAAGAGAGTTAGCACTTAATGGATTTTAGCCACTAGAATTAAAATTCAGAATTTTTTTAATGATTCCACTGAAAGTATCTCTTTATTTGAAAACTAGGAAAACCTTATCACACTAACCTTGCGTCATCTATTACATATATATTTTCAGCCCATGACAACAATTCTTACAACCATTATGAAGAAGAAAGTCAAGACGAAGACCTCGAATTGCCTATATTCGGTCTTGCAACCATTGTTGATGCTACGGACCAATTTGCTTTTGGCAATAAGATTGGACAAGGTGGTTTTGGTCCAGTCTATAAGGTATTCAACTTTTCTATGGATGATTAGTTTTTAGCTTACAAAGGGAAATCAGATCCTTCAGAGGTAATATGTTGTTTTTTCTTGTGTTGGTGCCACAGGGTAAACTACCTAACGGATCAGAAATAGCAGTAAAAAGGCTTTCACAGGATTCGGGGCAAGGCCTAAGAGAGTTTAAGAATGAAGTCAAACTGATTGCAAATCTTCAGCATCGTAATCTTGTTAAGCTACTTGGATGCTGCATTCAAGGAGAAGAAAAAATGTTACTGTACGAGTACCTGCCAAACAAAAGCTTGGACAACTTTATATTCGGTACCAGCACTAACCCTCAATACCTGTAGCTCCATTAGTTATCTCTCTTTCACGGCAAACTAAATTGGCTTACCTACAAATTTAATTGCATATGCAATTATAGACCGAGTGAAAAGAAAGCTACTGCCATGGAATACACGCTTCGATATTGTTTTGGGGGTTGCAAGAGGGCTGCTTTATCTTCACCAGGATTCCAGATTGAGAATTATCCACAGAGATCTAAAAACAAGTAACATTTTGCTTGATATCAAGATGAACCCCAAAATTTCAGACTTTGGCATTGCAAGAATTTTTGGAGGAGAGCAAACAGAAGAAAAGACTAGGAGAGTAATCGGAACATAGTAAGTAATTGTCATACCTGAGGAAAAAGATTTAGGAATGGCAATTCTTTTTCTTTACCTTTCTCTTCGATTGATACAGTTTTTTCACTGATGTTGCTGAACACTGTACTCTGATGCAGTGGTTACATGTCTCCTGAGTATGCAATGAGTGGTCATTTTTCCATAAAATCAGACGTATTCAGCTTTGGTGTTATAGTGTTGGAGCTAATAAGTGGCAGAAAGAATTGGGGATTCTATGATCCAGGACATGACTATAACCTGATAGGACATGTAAGTGCACAAAGAAAATTGATACTTACTTCAGCTGAAAATTTGCGTATTAGTAGAACAAATTTATTTGTAATTAATGATTGTTTCATTGAACTGAATTTGTTTCAGACATGGAAACTTTGGAATGAAGACAGGTGTCTTGAACTGGTTGATGAGATGCTGGATGGATCATTTTCAATAAAAGAAGTCATAAGGTGTATCCAAGTGGCGCTTTTGTGTGTGCAGCAACGAGCTGAAGACAGACCAGCTATGAGTACTGTGGTTTTCATGCTAAGTAACGAAAATGTGGAGTTGCCACAACCCAAAGAACCTGGTTTTGTTACAGAAACTTCCCCCTTCAAAATTGACCCATCATGGAATGGTCAAGATTCAAATACAGGCAATGAACTAACTATCACAGCAGTGGAAGGAAGATAAGATTGAGAAATTCAAAGAGTCTTCCAATTTTGTACAGTTATTAGCTTTGGTTACATGGTCACAACTTACAAGTCAATCACCTCGCACTCGGGGTAAGTAATCAATATGTGAAATGAGTGCAGAAAGTTTTCTCTGGAGAAGCATATTATGTGGGAGGAAACGAAGAAGAAGAAATGTCTACTTTCAAATGGTGCAAACCAAACGCATGTTGCATCCGTACGTTCTTTCTTTTGGTTTCCGAAGATGGAATGATGGAACTAAGCAAAGTCAAGCTTCCACATTTTCTACAGAGGAAGATGCACCATACTGAAGAAAGCAAATGTAAAAGATCTAGTAGAAATTATAACAGTAAACTGTCAACTCACGGTAGTAGCCAGTTACATGATCTAAATTGACCTATATTCCATATAATGAAGACAAAGCTCATTCTCTGTGTACGAGATTAAGCCCTTGTCCCCTATATCAGTTTCTATTCAATATGAATTATGTCTCCTCTTTCCATACATCTGACACAAATTTGACGTTTTGAAACCTTCTTGATAGAAGTGCTGTTTAGGTATTAATTATGCTGTTGATAAAAATCCTTTAACATCATCCACTCAATTTCTAGTATTTCAAGAACATGGAGTAGACGACTTGTATAAGCCTGCAATACTTTTACCTTCACCAAACAGAAATATCGAGAAATATAGACCTGGCAAATATCATAAACACAATGTTTTAAGTATAGCTAAGATCTTTTGGTATGCCTGATGGCTTAGTTGTTAAGTGTCAAAGATGATCTAAGAGTTTGGCTATATCCTCCCTGAAACAAGCCCTTTTTTTTCCGTGTTCATATGTCGAATGACTCCAAATATTGGGAATCATATGAACATTGTACATAGATGCTTGTGATTGATTTTCGGTTAATTTATGTTCATGTTTGTCTCATTAACACAATTGGTGCTGGTTAGATAAATGGGATGCATAGGAAGGGACAATTTAGCACCTCCAAGTGACGAAAAATGTTTGGAAAGTTTCTGCAAGTGTTCATCTTGGAGATGGAAATTTATTGTATGCTCAACTGATCCAATCCTCTCTGGTGCTGTTTAAAAATCTTTTTCTTTTTGTCCTGACTCTTGAGTAAGGAAGAAATTTTTCATAGCTAAAAATGCAGAATGGGGCACCAAGAGTTCGAGTCTCACCAATTTCTGCCCGAAGGTGTTGCTTTTTGTCTAGAGATAGCAATATGGATAAATGGTTCATAATTGGTTTTGACTTAATGGATGGTGGATGAAATTTATCCAATCCATTTAGATCCATTTAATAAATGAATCTAAATGGATTAAATAAAAATCGATTATCCATTTATAATCCATTTAAATATTTTGGTTACTTTTTTTTTGTATTACCATTTCTTGTAATATGGAGATACTTTTTTTATGTACTTGTAAATTTTAGATGTATTTGGACGAGAAAGAGGACAAAATACTTAGATTTTTCATTTAAGAATTTAGGTATGAACAGTGACAGCCCATTACTCAGGCATGTTCTAGTGAAGGCATGCCAATGCCACTAGCTAATAAAAGAGGAGAATATGTGGGTGGACCATCTCTGCGCTGTGAAATCATCTTCATAAGGACTTGAACACTCAGAGAAGGCATCCATGATCTACACCTAGTGGCTAATGGCACAAGTTCATGCATAACCTCAAAGTTCTATTCTTGGCAAATTCTTAATGCATTTAATACAGAAAAACCTTCAGAAATTAGACCCAATTCAAGAAAAGCTCCACATAATTCAGCTTCATTGACCATGATTATAATAGAAGCATCCTTTCCTGCTTGCACCACTTCTCAACGGTTATTTAATTCCTTGGACAAGCCAACTCAAGCTAGCTGTGATGTGCGGCTTTAGTCAACAAATTCGGGATTTCAGTTAGCTAATAAGTTTTGCAACCAATTTGGTTTTTAAGTAAATGGATATATGTGATTTTTGTGGATAATTCATATAAATTCATTTAATTTAATAATTTTACTTTGATCAACCATTTAAAATCAATACTACAACTGAATAAATGAATCTCAATCCAAATTGCCACATCTATTTTTGTCTTAGTAGCGTTCACAATTATTCTCTCTCTTTTATCTCATCACGAAAAATTGTTCAGTAGGCAATTTACCACTTAGCATTTGACCCAGTCAAAGTCATTCTTGGAATTTTTGTTACCAGTTCTGAAATCTGAACTATTCAATTCACAATTCAAAGTCCAAATCTTGCAAGTTTTGTTTTACCTTTTTTTTTATTATCATTCCTGTCTTGTTCAACTCAATAAACATGATCTAGAGCTCGGTGATTGAGATCATGAATGATGGTCATCCTATTCATCATCTTCTCGATCGCTTCACCCTTCTTCTGCCAATTTTCTTCGGCAGTTGACTTCTTGGCACCAAATCAAGTTCTATTAGACAATGGGGGGACACTAGCTTCAGCTGGCCGAAAATTCGAGTTAGGCTTCTTTGGTCCGTCAAATGTGAGCAAAAGATACATTGGAATTTGGTTCAAGAACATCCCAGAGCAAACAGTGGTATGGGTTGCCAACAAGGACAATCCGATACCAAGCTCATCAGGTATCCTGTCAATCACACCATCTGGAAGCATTGTCATCATCAACAACAGCACTAATTCTATCATCTGGGCATCGAATACATCCGCAACACTGGTCAGTAATCCGACATTGCAGCTGCTGGACAATGGCAATCTTGTTCTGAAAAATGGTAGCGACTATGGCAAAAATTCAGGTACCTATCTGTGGCAGAGCTTTGATCATCCGTGTGATACTTTAATTCCCGGAATGAAGCTTGGATGGAACTTCAGAACAAACCAGGAATGGTACTTAACATCCTGGAAAAGCTTGCAGGATCCATCCACAGGAGCCTATACGTATAGAGTTGATCCTGGCGGACTTCCTCAAGTTGTTCTGAGCGAAGGATCAGCCATCCAATACAGAAGCGGACCCTGGGATGGTGTTCGCTTTGGGGGCGGTGACCTGGAAGAAAACACTGTCTTTAGACCAGAATTCGTGTTTGATGCAAATAATGAGTACTACACATTTGAGAACACTAATGATTCAATTGTTTCTAGATTCGTACTGAACCAGTCAGGACTTATTCAGCATCTAACTTGGAGCATCAGGCGAAACGAATGGGTGGACATAGCCACGGTGCAGAGCGATGCTTGTGACCAGTATGCCCTCTGTGGAAGTTATGGCATTTGCAACATCAATAACAGCCCTTATTGTAGTTGTCCACCAGGGTTCACCCCAAAACTTCCTGCGGATTGGCAAAGGATGGACTGGTCAGGTGGATGTGTACGAAAAAATGCATTGAATTGCAGTGGACCAGAGGGATTCAGAAGGTTTTCCAAGTTGAAGCTGCCTGATACCGCGAATTTTCTGGTAAACAAAATAGCGATTGATCCAATGCAGTGTGCAGCGGCTTGTTTGAGAAATTGCTCTTGCACGGCTTATGCTAAGATTGATGGTAGTGTATGTGTGGTCTGGTTTGGTGATCTGTTAGATGTCAGGACTTACCATTATGGAGGACAGGACCTCTACATTAGGATGCCTGCTTCTGAACTAGGTATGCATTTTATCAAAGTAACTTTTTCTTCACTTTTGAACTGGATGTATATTTGATTTGCAATTTTGTGATTCACTACTTGGTATACAACTTGGCCCTCAACATGATAATATTGCTATAGCAGCCAAGCTTCAGCTTCTATTATATATCATTGATACATTAGCACTCAGGTAACAAAAGATATGCAACTATTGCTATATTATTGGCATCACAAAACCTTTTTTTTTTTTTTTTTTTTGTGCATGAACACTGCTAATGGTTTATTCTTTCAATGATTCTCCCCAAGTGGTTCACCTACTATCTATTAGGAACTTATTCCATTTTCTACGTAGTGACAAAAAAATTACTAAAATTTTTAGTCATAGTAGTTGGACTATTGTTGTTTTAAAATAGTAAAATATTAATTTTTCCAATGTCTAGAAGAGTTTGATATGCATATCTTAATCTTCACAAGCGAGAAACATTTTTCAGTTGTCTATAGAAAAAGAAGAAGTTGCACGAATTATTCCTCATATTTGTAACTGTTGGTTGTAGCCCCTCACATTTAAAATTGCAAAATGCATAATTTCACTTTAAAATGATAAGAAATTTTTCATTTCAAAATTTGCACACTTCGCACTTTAAAAATAGAGTAAATCTTTCCTACACTGACGGTGTATACACTATCAGCGTTAGATTTATGACATATGTGCAAAAGTTGAATTTCAAATTCAAATTTGCATAGTTGTCATTCATCCAACGCTGATAGTGTATACACTGTCAGTGTA
This sequence comes from Coffea eugenioides, assembly GCF_003713205.1. NCBI lineage: Eukaryota > Viridiplantae > Streptophyta > Magnoliopsida > Gentianales > Rubiaceae > Coffea > Coffea eugenioides. The sequence goes on along the minus strand of NC_040036.1, from coordinate 11,563,379 downwards.
GGAAAGATTAATCCTTAAAAATATCAAAAGAATACAAACTTACTAGTGAAATTAAACCTATTACAGAAATTAATAGTTCTAGTGAAAATGGAAAAAAATTTATTCATGTATCTAACAAGTTAATAACACCACCATAGGGAACAAGTATGACCATTTGTCCAGTTCAATATTGAGTATTGACTATTGGAACAGAAATTATACCTCAAATCAAAGATACAAACTATTGGAAATAAAAGTTTGGTGTACAAACTGAACCTTGACAAAACTTTAAGGACGCAAACTGCAAACTGCAAACTGCAAAGTCTTACAAGTCGTCCCTTTTTTTTTTTTTCCTTCTTTGTGGGCTCTATGAATAAAAGTGATACTAATGTATTTCGCTGTCATTCTTGATGGATTGTGGAAGGGTCTGACAGCAAAAGGGAGATTTTGATAATATCGGTGTCGGTGGCTTTAGGGACTCTTGTGTTGGTCCTCGGCGGGTGGTGTCTTTTACGTAAATGGACCGCAAAGGGTGGTCAAGGTAAACCCTAGCTTTGCTATTATTGCATTATAAATGTTTGACGAAATGCCTCAGTTGACAAATATGTTTTACCATCCTTGTCATCTGGCAAGTTTTCTTCATATTCGGACGCAAACAGATTACACCTTTTTCCACTTGTTCTGCAATAGTCTTATGGCCAATGGGCCTATTCCAAAAGTCACGTCCAGTTTTTCAATGCCAATGGAATATAGAAGAATATTTTTAGGAACCCACTTGTGGATAATTTCAGCTCAAACTGTTAGGATTTTGTTCAACCAAATTTACTTTTTCAGCATCCTTAATATTTTACATGGCACTAATTGGAGTATGGTATATTAAAGTCATTTTCTTGTGCAATTTCATAAGCATTAGTCAATACATATTCTAATTTTGATGATATGCAGTTTGAAACAGCAAGCGATGCAGATTCATCTCACCTTTAGATATGATGAAGCCACATCGCCTAGTTGATTTGGTTCACATTGGATGTTCTTGAGATTATTGCCTTGACTAAAATTTGGACCTCAGGGTTTTTCTTTTTTTCTTTTTTCCTCCGACGAGAATTAAAAAGATAAGGAGAAAAAAAAAATAAAGAATCCAATCCGATGTGGTGGGAGTTTGGCATACATGCCAACTAGTTTTCTTAAAAATTTGGAACTCTAGCGGAAAAGAGGGGGACTTGAAACCACCATGCATAACAATCTAACTGTAGCGCAGGTGTTCTTCAGCTGGAGGAATAACTGCTTTCAAGTTATTTACTATTTAGGAGGTCATTTACTGTTAAGCAGTCATTATTAGATAGATTGTTTGTTGTATGATAGAATGTAAAACATATGATCTCAACTTCTGCAATTTGATCGACCCGGCAAGAGCAAATCGTAGTAGTAGGGATATAACTTGATTCTTCAGGATAAGGGGTTAGATGCTGGATGGTTCCCTTTCCCATTGATGTCTAATGCGATTTTTACCTAAATTGTCAGCTAAAGAACAAGAGACTGCAAGCCAGGAGAATACCAAAAGAATTGCAGATGACGAGATAGAGTTACCCTTATTTGATTTGATCACCATTTCAAATGCTACTAATCAATTTTCATTCGCAAATAAGATTGGAGAAGGTGGATTTGGTCCTGTTTACCAGGTAGTGTCTGTCACATATCCATTGACTTCCTTTAACATTTCTTGTCTGACATTTTGCTTATTCTAACTCAAATATAAGTTGCTTTCCAGGGTATCCTCTCAACAGGGCAACAAATAGCAGTCAAGAAAGACTCAAAAGATTCTGGACAAGGTATTGAAGAGTTTAAAAATGAAGTGATCTTAATTGCAAAGCTGCAGCATCGAAACCTTGTCAGGCTGCTAGGGTGCTGCATTCATGGGGATGAGAGAATGTTAGTATATGAATATATGCCCAACAGGAGTCTGGACTTATTCATCTTCAGTAAGTTTCCTATAGTTTCTGATGCTCATTTTGTTTAAATGAAAGAGGCTAACATAAGTTGAATACATCATAGATCAAGGAAGAGGAAAAGTACTTGATTGGAGAAAACGCTTTGACATAATTGTTGGAATTGCTCGGGGACTTCTATACCTTCATCGAGATTCCAGGTTGAGAATAATTCATAGGGATTTGAAAGCAAGCAACATTCTTCTCGACAGTGAAATTAATCCTAAAATCTCTGACTTTGGCCTGGCACGAACATTTGGTTGTGAACATTACCAGGATAACACCAAGAGAGTCATGGGAACATAGTAAGCACATTTTCTTATCCCTGCCTCTTTTTCACAGACATCAGTAGCTAATTTGCAAATGATGAATATTCTTCCATGTTTCCATGTAGTGGCTATATGGCTCCTGAGTATGCAGTAGATGGCCTGTTTTCAGTTAAATCTGATGTGTTCAGCTTTGGTGTCCTGGTTTTGGAGATAGTTAGTGGTGAAAAGAACAGAGGATTTTGCCATCCTGATCATGACCTCAACCTTTTGGGACATGTGAGTCCAAAATTAACAGCAATACTTTCTTGACAAACATCTTGTAGAGAATAATACAACTGACCTGAGGGTGGCTCTGAATTTAGGCTTGGAGACTATGGAATGAAGGAAATACTTCGAAACTAGTTGACCCATTTATGGAGGGGGCGGCTTCTACATCTGAGGTGTTGAGGTGTATCCATGTTGGCCTCTTGTGCGTTCAACAGCGGCCTGATGACAGACCTGCCATGTCAACTGTTCTATTACTTTTGGACAGTGAGAATCCAACTCTTCCGCAACCTAAACAACCTGGTTTTTACATTGAGAGAACTGTTATTGACACAGATTCTACATCAAGTGGGAAAATGCCGCATAATTCTACTGATGTAACAGTAACAGTGTTACATGGTCGATAAGTTCTGGTTCATAGCATGTATATATTTCTTTAAAAGAATTTAAAGGGTGTGTAAATGCAATCATTTGCGTACATTCCTAAGTGTATAGTATATGTTGCAGAACGTTAATTTCTCTTCCATATTAATCAGTTCAAATGTAAATTTTGTTTGGACTTTGGTTTGAGCTTTGGCCGATACCAGAATTCAATTTCATGATAAGTAAATATGCAGGAATCATAAACTAGGATGACAAGGGATAAAGTGGGGGAAGATTTCTTGAAAAGCATTTTCTTTTATTTGACTTTGGTGTTGTCAGAGAAAATAAGAGAAGAAAGGGGTAGAAGAATGAAGGCACCTTGCAAGGTTTGGAATTCAGCTCTCTGTTAATTTTTAACTGAGATACTTGCAAGTAGGATCGTATGAAGAGAATTCACCTACTTTGAAGAGATGCTCACATCTCCAGTTCTACTGTTAATTAAAGCACGATGTCTTGTTGTGTCGTTATTTTAGTATCATTTACCTAAATTTCAAGAGTTGCATTTCTTCGTGTATTATTTAACTTGAGATCCTTTATGCTGTATTCTTCAACGTTTTAATGTTGATTAATATATTTCATTTCGTTTTAGCGAGGAAGATCGAATTGGTTAATACCTAATATTCAAGTTAAATTCCTGTCTCGCAGTGGGTATAACCAAGGCAAAACTTATGAAGCTTGATATTTTGCATCCAATTTTTCTATTGAACCAAGGTAGAGACCCATTTAGTAGGTAATTTCGACCTTGGAAATTATTGTCAATGACTTCCAAAATTCAGTTAGGAAAACAAGAAATTGAAAGGTTTTTTTTTTTTTTTTTGCTGCAAAAAGCTGCCCAAACAAGAAAGAGTTTACTCAATATTACACATACCACATGACGGTTATATCCCCCAGTAAATTGCACGTTTCTTTACTTAGATAGCATCATAGTTTCTATGTTTGGAATATGATTTTACGCAGAAAAATTTTTATGATTTTCGTAAACACATTTCTATTATTGATAGGTTGTCAGCCTGTGCAATAATAAAAACCTGCTCAACTAAAGTAAATTTTTGTAAATAGTGGTAAGTAGGGTCGAATCCATAAGAACAGAGAGTAATTGTTTCTTTTCAAATCCACAGTAACAAAGGGGGTGTTTTTGTGCAGAAGATGACAATCAAAGAAATTCAAATAAAATCTAAGAAACTATTAAAAATTAAATAACAAGTTACTAAAATCAAATGAATGATAACTAAGGCTCTAGCCAAGAAATAACTTCAGCAATGGTGCACCTAATTGATCATCGAAGCAAAACCAAATCCAATTATTTACTAATAAATAGGTTATAACTGTCAAACAAGCGATGACAGTCAACCCCTCCTTACTATGTCGGTGATTAAGGTACGCCCGTTAACCACTACTCTAATTGAGAAATAATCCTAGGTACGCCCGTAAGATTTAATTCCCCAATTGCCTTACGTATTAGAGGAGCCCTATTCTAACCAAATAACGCACTACCAGTGTTATTTTAGATTAGCCCGCGTATCCCTCCTGACACAAACCTAATCATGCCAGTTGTCATTAATTCAAGGCAATTAAACAATTACGGATTTAATGCCTTAATTGACAGTAAATTATCAAGTTAACTAATTATCCGGATCCAAGACAATCAATTAATTAAATAATCGTAAACACTACAATCGAGGAATATGCGAATACCAATAAATAAAAAGAAAAGATGAAATTAAATCGATCTCACAATTTTAGGCGATTCAAAGCATCCGTTGTTCCCTGACTAGAGTGCAGAAATTAGTTCATACTTAATGAGAAGAAACCATACAAAACTGGGGCAAGAGTCGCGGCCATTGTCTCTGATTTCCGAGAGTTCAATTCGTTCAAATAATCAGAGGAAACGAAACCTGCATAGAATGGTTGAATCTTCCCATTGTTCCTGCCATGCGGGCATACAAAGCTACTAAGAGACGAATAGGGCAAAGTCAAAGTTCTAAAACTCCTGACATGCGTGAATTGGGAACTACTCCAAAAACTCACAAAGGAAAAGTCAACAAAAGCTCCTAATTTCTCCTCACATCCGAGGGAGAATTATCACTACGAAAACTAAGAACGAAAAGTCAAACATAGTAACTCCAAAGTAGTGCCTCCTCTCTACTGTGCGGCGGCCTCCCGCCTCCCTCCCGAGAGGAAGAAGACTCCAGCCCTTCGTTCTTTTTTCTTCTTTTATGCTGTCTTTCGCAAATTATCAAAAAGGATCGTGTCTTAATATTTTAAAAATATCCCTACACTCCTTCTTGATGACTATCAAATTGGTACTTGTTATGGTATTTTCATTCTATTCCTTGTAATAAATGTCAATTCTTCAAAAGTGAGTAGAATCTAACAATTAATTCACATCAGATCGGATAATAAGGGAAATTAATAATAAAATAGATGATAAAATTGCAACCTATCAATTATCTTATATACATCAAATCGTTATAATATATTTTTCTATAAAAACTCCTAAAAATAACAATCCAAATGGAACTGCTTTCAAGACTTTGACCATAGTTACATGTCCCTTGTTTAATCTAAGAAGACCTATCGCATGATAAAGTTAAATTAAACTTCTGGACTCTAGATTGAAATTACCTAGCAAGATTGGCAAAGTGCAAGCCGTGACGTGAAGAGCAATATCTATGGACACTGTTTGCTCACAACTTATAAATGTTTCTTTTGTGAAATTGATAAAAACATAAGAAATGGTGCAAGTCTTGAAAATTGGTGCACAAAAAGTCAACGAAACAGTTGAAAATCTTTACCAAAGGGCCAAGCCAGCAGCTTAAAAATGGAATTAATTTTTGTTCAATCCTTTCTATTGAGACTAGAAAGCATTGTCTGGAAAAGCACAAATTATCCTCTCCCCACTGTGATTGGTACATTGCCGGATAAAAAAAAAATATATACAATTCATGAACGTTTTAATTGACTACCATTTGAATGTTTTTTATACACTTGAATCAATTTACTTTTATATACGAATTTGGAATTTTATATCCATCGAGCTTAACTTGTCTATATATTTAATTAACATTAAAAACCATTCAGGTTTGATTAATTAGAGTACCGCTCTGGACAGAATTCTGAAGGACCCTCATTGATTTGTTCAACATTTAGCTCTAACATCAATTGATTCAATACAATAGAGTCATTTAAAATTTAGAAAGAAAATTTCCGCAAGGGTGTAACCAAATGTACTGTATTATGTATATATTGAACACGCAAAAGACATACAACTATTGCATTCAAAGCTGACTCTCAAAATCTCCATAGGCAGAAAATTCCGTGTCGAAGTGTGAGTTGGCTGCTTTCTAAAACTGCGACTTTGTCCCGTTGAGTTCAAATGAAGAATGCCAGACAAACTGAGTTGAATTTAGTGCTCCAATGAAGCACTAAAATCCTGTCAGGCTCGTCTTCCAGCTTTATATTTCACTGAAACTCCTGCCAAGTGATTGCAAAACAAATGAAACGAGAATCGGATACAAACCAGTTATTAAGTTATTTATACGCCTTAGAACTTGAGTTCAGTTTCTTACCCGGGGACAATTTGCAGTCTTGCACTTGCCGTTCCCGTGATAGTTTCTTCTTTGCCACCCCTTTTAGAGAAAAGGATGAACTGAAGAATCAGAGACAAGATCATCTCTGTCACTCCAAGTTTTGAACATCTAGCCAAAATCATGGCCCGACAGATTCATATCGACAGATATGAATGTGATATGTCTCGATCAACCATTTCCAGGGGCAGTCGTGCTGCTGCTTTTGTGGGTTTTTGTTACAGTATATTCCTGATAATTTGCCTGATTGAAATCTCCCAGGCAATTGACATGCTGACTCCACCAGGGGCAATCACCGATGGCATGACTTTGGTATCTGCGAGAAATGTATTTGAGTTTGGCTTCTTTAGTCCCGGAAGCTCCAGAAATAGATACTTGGGAATATGGTACTTTCAGATGAGTCCACAAACCATTGTTTGGGTTGCAAATGGGAATAATCCGCTTAATGACTCATCAGGAGTTGTAAGCATTGCAAAAGATGGAAATTTCATCCTCCAAGACCAGACAGAGAGGATTGTTTGGTCTACAGGTGCGGAGAACATATCCTCAAATGGGACCTTTTTGCAGCTATTGGATTCTGGAAATCTTGTCCTGAGAAATGACAACGGTGGAAATGCAGGAGACTATATTTGGCAAAGCTTTGATCATTTTTCAAATACATGGTTAACAGGAATGGAGCTAGGGAAGGATCCCAGCAGTGGCCTGTTTCGACGTATGACATCATGGACAAGTGCAGATGACCGTGCCCCAGGGCAATACAGTTGTAGTGTTAATCCCCGTGGACCGCCCTTGGAATTTGTACTTTGGGAAGAAGATTCTCTACAGTATAGAAGCGGACCATGGAATGGAGTTGGTTTCAGCGGACTCAATTTTGAACCAAACAATGTCTTCGACCTGAAGCTTGTGGTGAATGCAGAAGAGACATACTACGAGTACGTTCCTGAGACCAAACTTGTTACAACAAGGTCTGTTTTAAACTACTCCGGCATAATGCAGCGTTATGTCTGGAATGCTACCAGTCTAAAATGGCTACTTGTAGGTAATCTTCCCAATGACCCTTGTGATAATTATGGCCATTGTGGTGCCAACAGTATTTGCACGATAAGTGACCCAACTATTTGCAGTTGCTTGACTGGATTCATACCTAAATCACAACAGGGTTGGGAAATCCATGATTGGACTGGTGGATGTGTTAGGAAACATCCACTAAATTGTTCAAAAGGAGAAGGTTTCTTGGAACTAAAAGGCGTTAAAGTTCCAGATCATTGGTTGATTTGGATTAACACCGGTATGTCCCTGAAGGAATGTCAAGCAGAGTGCTTGAAGAATTGTTCTTGCACGGCATATGCTAATTCAAATGTTTCAGGGCAGGGAAGTGGCTGCCTAATATGGCATGGGGATTTGATTGACGTAAGGCAACTAGTAAGACCAAGTGCTCAAAACCTCTATATTCGTGTTGCAGCTTCTGATCTAGGTACTTTAATTGCTTGTACTACTTTATCAGTTGCAGTCAACCAGTCTTTGCCTTTTGAATATTTGTTTCTGAACTTTAATTGAGTACATGGATTTGATAACAGGCCCAAAGAAAAGAAACAAGGTCATCTTGGTTGTGTTAACTTCCTCATTATCTTTGACAGTGATGTTTTCAGTTTGCTGTATCATCCTACTTAACAGAGCACATATACAAGGTAAACTCACTTTTTATTTCAGTGACAGAAATCTTGTTAGCTGCAAAACTAATTGCTTCCTCATCAATAGTGACCATAACCAGCAATTTTAGCTGTTGCCATGTAGAGATCTGAGAACATGTACCACATATTAAAACTGAAGTCATGTATTACCTTTCATTTTCTATTTGGCGTTTCTGCAGTCATCTTCTCATTGAATTTCTGAATGTGTTTCTTTTCTGATCAAAGCTTTTCTTACTAAATAACATCAAAGCAGGGACGTAGCCATCCTACTACTGCTTCCTTCTCTGACTGCACATATGACTTAACCGGAATACAGATAGATACGATTGTCAGAAGCACATCAATCAGACTTTGTTCTTCCAAGGGTTGTGTCACGTGTGTCTTTTTGGGGTTGGGGAAGGCGCCCGGGGGGGAAGAGAAAGAGAAAGTATATGGGATTTTTATTGTAATGGTATTTTTCGTCATCTGACATGCACACATGCTAAAACATAAGGATCGATTCTGGATTATCAAGTACATTGTTTACAACACTGACTGAGATTAAACAAGTAAAGCAACATTATTTTGACATCTTATTGTACATTTTCTGTATTAAATATTTCATTTTTAGTATTTTTCTCAATTCGATTAAATTTATGAGATCCTGTATTAAGGCATGGGATCTGAAAGATAGAGACTTCCACAAAGACCAGGCCAAAGGATGCAAACTTTATAGTAAAGAATACATCTATCGGTTAACTATTTCAGTTGCTAGTTTCTTTTCTAATGTTGCACCAATTGCAGCTGGAAAGGTAAAACTGCAGCGCTGGTCTAAAGACATGGAAGACCTGGAATTGCCAACTTTTGAGATAATGAGTGTTGCAAAAGCAACTAATAACTTTTCAGAGTCTAACAAGCTCGGAGAGGGTGGTTTTGGCCCTGTTTTTAAGGTATCATGAAGTGCAGGACTATAAGCATTCATTTTGTGTAGAAACTTCAAGTTCCTGGCATACTATCTGGACTCACTTGACATTTTATAGGGTCAGATTCCAACTGGTCAAGAAATTGCAGTGAAGAGGCTCTCTGTAGATTCCAATCAAGGACTGATTGAGTTCAAAAATGAAGTTAAATTGATTTCTAAGCTTCAACATCGGAATCTGGTTAAACTTTTGGGATGCTGCATTCAAGGAGAAGAGAGGATGCTGATTTATGAATACATGCATGACAAAAGCTTGGATTACTATATTTATGGTTCGCAATCTTAACCCTCCCCTTTTTTGTTTTTTAACAATTTGCAAGACAACAGTAAAAGAGCAAATCCTAGGGAAAAAGTATTAAGAATGACTGGAGTGACTGCTATAGGTCAGAAAAACACACACATATGTTTAATTAGATGCTCTTAACAGATAGTACAAGAAGGCATTCACTAACGTGGACGAGGCCCTTTGACATTATTATTGGAATTGCTCGAGGGCTTCTCTATCTTCATCGAGATTCAAGATTGAGAATAGTTCATAGGGATCTGAAAGCTAGCAATATTCTTCTCGACAGAGAGATGAATCCTAAAATTTCAGATTTTGGCATTGCTAGAACTTTTGGAGGAGATCAGAGTTGCGAAAGAACAGGAAGGGTTGTTGGCACCTAGTAAGAAAGTTACTTCGCTCCCTGCTTTTATTGTCATTTCTTATTTCAGGAAGTGGCATTGCTTGATTTCACAACTTCAATGTCGGCGTGCAGTGGTTACATGTCTCCCGAATACGTTGTAAATGGACTATACTCAATGAAATCAGATGTCTTCAGCTTTGGAGTATTGATCCTGGAAATTATCAGTGGCAGAAAGAACAGAGGTTTTTGCCATCCAGACCACAACCTTAACCTACTCGGACATGTAAGTTCATCCATTGCAGTTCTCATCTGCAGAAAATTGTGCAAAAAATTTTATGATTAACTATTATCAAATAATTCCAGGCATGGAAACTCTGGCATGATGGGAATGCCTCTCAACTAATAGATGAGCTAATGGAAGAATCATTTCCCATGTCTGAGGTAGAAAAATGCATTCAAGTTGGCCTCTTGTGTGTTCAGCGACGCCCTGAAGATAGACCTACCATGTCCGATGTACTGTTGATGTTGGATGGTGAAAGTACCATCCTTCCCCAACCTAAGACGCCTGGTTTCTATATGGAAAGGTGTGGAGATGAGAGACTAAATTTGCTAGGTGAAGAATGCCCTACCACAAATGATGTAACTATCACTGTAGTTGAGGGTCGATAAAAACAGTACTTTTGTCTATAATCAAATTACACAATCTCCTTCAGAAAGCATCTTTTCCTGATGGAAATTGCAGGTAAAAATGCCTTTATGCTCTTTTTAACTTTACTTTCGACTTTCAATCACAGAATACTAAGTCATCAAGTTGTTGAGCGCACCTGATTAGGCTTTACATTTTAACCGTTTGAGTTCTTTATCCTTAATATAGAATTATTCATGTACCCAGTCTCTTAGGCTGGCAGAAATTAATCTATCCACCTGAAGACTTATTCATGCTCTGGACTCCCAGAGGTCATGTTTGATCTATTAAAGAAGGGATTGCTATAGTTCACGGAAGAGTCAGAAATGGCAGCTCACATCCCTCCTTGCTGAAGATGGAAAGGACCAAGGCAAGACATATAGATGCATGCCTCTTGACGAGATTGGGTGTACAGTACCTCACTAGAGAAGAAATCTTTTTGACACTTTCCTCTGTATTGTGTTTCCTGTAATGAACGTCAAAATGAAATTATTGGAATGTAATTTAATCAAAATGACAGACGGTAACACGAAGACGGTAATGAAAGTACAGGACGGCCCGGACGATTAATCATTCCAGTGAAACTCTACTCGCCATTCGAAAAGTTGAGGATGCCATTTTCTTTCATTTGCAAAAGGTAGAACAAATATCATCCACCAAATTTTCTGTTTTGTTATTTAGCCACCCTCGTGTATGGGACGGGGGATACTTTGGGTTGTCCATTTAGTCCAATTACAATGTCCGTAAGAATCATGCAAACATCCAGTTTCATGAGTCAAATGCACTGAAATGGGATTTTGTGGATAACTCGGCTTGGTTATGGAGTTAATTGATGGATAATTCAGGGAAAGTATCGTAGTAGATTCCATTCCCATCTTCTTGAGTTTCTTTATATAGTCATTACAAGTGCATGAATCTTGGTTCAGAGTCTATATTGTCGTAAGAAGTCAGATCTGCAGACTAACAAATAATGATGTAATCCATACAATAGTTAATTAGAATAGGTAGTACAGCTTTTTTACTGCCAATCTGCATGAGCAGCCCTGCAGTTCTCTAAATGATGCTATTAGAACGTTGACTTCGATAGATGCTTAGCTGACTTTCAATATCATACAGTTTAGGACCTTCTCTTTTTTGACTTTTGATAGCTGTCAGCCAGCGACTCCTCATCATCTTGTTCAACATTCTCGAATCAGAATTATTCACCGGGATCTTAAAGCTAGCAATGTGTTATTGGACAGCGAGATGAATGAATCCCAAGATCTCCAATTTGCGAGGAGACGCGCTGTCTACCTGGAACATGGTTAGTTGTTAGTTAATAACAATACTGTTTGATAATTCAATTCAACACTTAAATTTAATAAATTCAGATCTTCAGACCATTTAATAATAAAAAATTGAACATCTGAATTAATTAAGTGGTACTGAATTTTTTAGGCAAAACTTGCTTCCAAAATTAAGTGATAAGTTATTCACTTATCACTGAATGTGATATGCACTCAAATATATTGGATTTAATACTTAATAATTCAATAATTTAATAAATTTAAACTTCATACTTCAATTTTTAAATTTTAATTTTATCAAAACGCACCCTAAATCACTAAAAAAATCTTATGAAATGTCTCCTTAACAAGTGCGCAATGTCATGCGGCGGTTATATGTAAGATCTCCAATCAAGAGTCCTACATTGGCGGGGAGAACAGTAATAGATTGATATGTAATCTTAGGCCCATTGGATCATTGAATAACCCAACGACCGGCTAAGTGACATTATGGTTCTAGACGGCAATGAGTGAATGTGGACCATGAACCAAGTCCCCGACAATTACTATACATAATTATTGCAGGCATGGTCCTCCTACATTAAGCATTGGTTTCTTATACAATGTTACTCTGTAATTATTGCAGGCGTGGTCCTCATATCTTTAGCTCAGAGCTCAACTTAGGGCCATAGCACTATTAATACCCAACTAAACTTTTGTCCGTTGGGTTATTAAAACCCAACTAGAAGCTAAGTAATGTTATGGCTCTAGACGAGGTCAGAGATCAACTTAGGCCCATTGGACCATTAATACCCAGTTAGAAGTTAAGTGGCATTATGGTTCTAGACGGCAAGAAGTGAACATGAGACCTCCAACATAGAGAACGCAATGGTACTATACATAATTCTTGCAGGCCTCCAAGCAGCTTAAACGAGCTCGGAACTTAACTTAGGCCCATTGGATTATTAATACCCATGTAGTTTTGGACCATGAACCAACTCCCCGACAATTTTTAACGTTTCTTATGCAATGTTACTATACAGTTAAGTCCACATAATTATTATGGTCCTCGTACATTAAGCTCGAAGCAGCTTAAAGGAGATCAACTCGGGCCGAACCACAAGTAATTGTTTATTCACCTGGCTGGATTCATGGGAAAAATCCAGTGTGATTGCTGCTTTAGAAGACATTTGCAAATTTCACCATTGATAGTGAGCTTCCAGAGAGAAGCTTTCGGTTTTTTTCCACATGCTTGTTTGTCAAAGCTCACCAGTCACCACTAGGAAGGTTGGACTAACAAACTTGAGACTTTTCTCAATAATGACTTGTGTTGACCTACATGATCAACGTGCCCAACACCTTTGACTGATATTCACAGTTTGATGGCGTATCTGGACTTCAACCTTCAAAGTAAAACAACTGCTCTACTCAACATTCTAGTTCTAAAAAATACTTAAGTAATGTTGACTAAATTGGTTTTAGACTTACTTCCCACTCCATCAGCTCGCGTATTCAACGGCCATTCATGCATTCTGATCTTCATATGAAGATCATTGTCATATTTCCGGTTTTCTACTGCACAGTAGGATTCATACTTTCTGTTGTCAGGGCAACTGATATCTTAGCTGCATCTGAGACTATAACTGATGGCCTGACATTGGTATCTGCTAGAAATAGATTTGAGTTTGGCTTCTTCAGTCCTCCAAATTCAAGAAAGAGATACCTAGGAATATGGTGCCATGGAATGACCCCACAGACCATTGTGTGGGTGGCAAACAGAAATAGCTCTCTCAATGACTCATTAGGGGCTGTCAGCATTGTTAAAGATGGAAACTTGATCCTTCGAGACGGTACAGGAAAAACAGTTTGGTCTACTGATATTCAGGAGATATCCTCAAGTGGGACTGTTTTGCAGCTCTTGGACTCTGGGAATCTTGTTCTGAGACATGATGACAAAGAAAATGATGAAGGGTACATCTGGCAAAGCTTTGATAATTTCACTGATACTTGGCTTCCAGGGATGAAATTAGGGAGAGATTCCAGGACTGGCATAAATCGAAAATTGACATCCTGGAAGAGTATGGATGATCCATCCTCAGGGCAATTTACATATGGCATCAGCGGTACTGGACGTCCCCTGGAGGTTCAACTCTGGAAAGGTAATTCTCTACAGTTTCGAACTGGACCTTTCAATGGTGTTGGCTTTAGTGGAGTTATTTCCATACCACCGCCAATACCTGCAGTCTTCAACCCAACAATCTTTGTCAACACAAACGAGGTTTACTATGAGGTTCCTGAAAGTAGTCCACTTCTCGCAAGGATTGTGGTCAGCTACTCTGGGGAAATCTATAGCTATTTATGGAACAGCAGCAGCAGCCTAGAATGGATAGTCATCTATAGTATTCCTATTGACTCTTGTGATAATTATGGCTATTGTGGTACCAACAGTATTTGCACCATAAATGATCCTTTTCGCTGCAGCTGCTTGACTGGCTACGTGCCTAAGTCACCTCAGGATTGGGAAATTGGCCTACGGTCCAATGGATGCCTTAGGAAACAACCTCTAAATTGTTCGAAGGGAGAAGGTTTTGTGGAGGTAAAGGGAGTAAAGGTTCCCGATCACTGGCTGGATTGGATGGACAGCAGTGCAACTCTCAAGGAATGTGAAGAGGAGTGTTTGAAGAATTGCACTTGTACTGCATATGCCAATTCAAACGTTTCAGGGAGGGGAAGTGGTTGCTTCTTCTGGTATGGGGATTTGATTGATATAAGGCGATTAGCTACCCCAAGCAATCAAAATATTTATATTCGTGTAGAAGCTGCGGATCTAGGTATCTTGAAATTCTTTATTACTCCATTATTTCTTAATAATCTGTTTTTTTCTTGCACCTCTATTTTTTGACAGTTATTGACTTTATAAAGCTCACAACAGGCTCTAACGAAAGAAAAAAGACCATTCTAGTCGTGGTGCCTTGTTCAGTTGTTCTGGCCCTGCTAGTTTTGACTTTTTGGTTCATCCTGTTCAAGAGATCACGGAGACGAGGTAAATTCAGAAACTCGAGATCGATTTTCATTTCAAGAATGTGTTCTAACAAAATATCGCTTGTTAGCAAATACTTGCTTAACATTGATGAAAACACTTGCCGCATTGTTTTACTGTTACTGCAGAAGACAGAGAACTCATGCAAAGTAATGAGCAATTAACTATTTCATCCGAAAAATGGAGAAACAGTCGATGCTTTTTTCTTTTGTTCACAACTTATTATTTGCTGATGACAACTGCCTTAAGTAAAACATGCATCTTCTGATCAAGAGCTCATATCTTGAATACGCCGAGAAAACAGTAAGGCCCTCCTATTGCCTGCTACTTCTCCAACTGGTCTAATAATGTAGAAATAGATTCGTATTATAACTCTGCTCATCCCGCTGATGCCAGACATTTGGGGTGCTAAGTAATTTGAGGGAGACAATCATAGAAATATGCTCGCGGAGAAATGATGGTGCAGTAAATGGTTTACGTTAGAAAAGATGGGATGAGGACATAACAGAAGACAAAATGCATCCTTTTATCAAGAAAAGCTATATTTTTTACATCTGTCTCATTTAAGTCTAGGCATCTTGAATCTTGTTCTAGTGAGATAATTCAGGAATCTCTCATCTATACTCGAGAATTCATTTAGGATTTTAATTAAGGTAGTTTCTATAATTTTTGTTAGTATTTACATTTATTTTTGTTGCAATCATAACTGTGCTAGCAAGGTATGGAGAAAGAAAGAATCTAGGCCAGCTTGACATTGAAGGTCTGCAGGTGGATCCGTAACTGACAGTGGCTGCCAGCAGCGGATCGCTATGCGGACCATAGTCAGAGCCTTCTGCAAATTTTGTTGTAGCCTATAATCGAGCAGGATTGTTATTATCAAACTTTTATCAATGTTTATAACAAACTTCTATCAATATTTACAAAATTAAACACTTTGTATTTGTTGGCTCTGCCATGTTCCTTGACTATGCGATAAGATTCGTTTTGAATCGGGTTTGTTTGGAGTTTGATCGTGTCCCGCTCCTGGATTACTCTTATGGAGGGAGTTTGTATAGCTTTTTCTTATTCCTACACTTCTCTACCAGGTCAATTAGGGACTTCATAATTAAAGTTTTAAGACCTTCAAGCGACCAGGCGGACAGATCATCTTTGAGACTTTATTTTCGTCTTTGGAAATAAATTTGAGTTCAAGTTTGGTTATAATGTTAGACATGTTCTGAGTGCAGGGCTGAAACCACAGCTTCATTCTGGAGTAATGGAAGACCTATCATTACCGACTTTTGAGATGATGACCATTGCAAAGGCAACCAACAACTTTTCTAACTCAAACAAGATTGGAGTAGGTGGTTTCGGACCAGTTTATAAGGTATTTTCAAGTAGTAGTAATCCATTTATGATGTGCAATCTTACAAATTAGACTATGTACTTCAAATTTCTTCTGTTATATTGGTATTCTGCAAATTTGTGCATTTCCAGGGTCAGCTGCCAACAGGACAAGAGATTGCAGTAAAGAGGCTTTCGATAGATTCCAATCAAGGACTTGCTGAATTTAAAAATGAAGTCATCGTGATCTCCAAACTTCAACATCGCAACCTGGTTAAACTTTTGGGATGCTGCATTCAAGGAGAAGAGAGGATGCTAATTTATGAGTATATGCCCAGTAAAAGCCTGGACATCTACATATACGGTGCCACTCAACAAAAATCTTGTTCAATTGATTTCTATCTTGTCATGAGAAATTTGGTTTTCTTACTTGATTATAAGCTCTTGCAGATAGCACGAGAAGAAAGTTGCTAACATGGACATGCCGTTTTGACATTATAACTGGGATTGCTAGAGGGCTCATTTACCTGCATCGAGATTCAAGATTGAGAATAATCCATAGGGATTTAAAAGCTAGCAATATCCTCCTAGACGGAGAGATGAATCCTAAAATTTCAGATTTCGGCATTGCTAGAGCTTTCGGAGGCGATCAGAGTCCGGAAAAAACAACAAGGGTTATTGGCACTTAGTAAGGGACTTAAAAGTTTACTATTTCCAGATTTCATATTTTTTCTCCCCAGCAGGTAACTGTTTTTCTCTCATAGAAACTGACATACGATGATCTGCAGTGGCTACATGTCTCCTGAGTACGTCACAAAAGGGCTATATTCAACAAAATCCGACGTGTTTAGCTTTGGAGTGCTAGTCCTTGAAATTGTGAGCGGCAGAAAGAACAGAGACTTTCACCATCCAGAGCACAACCATAACTTACTTGGTCACGTAAGTAAACAGGATTTGGTGTTTCATCCTTAAAATGCTTTACACATGAAGTTTCCTCCATCAAATTTTGTCTACAATCTCAGGCATGGAAACTCTGGAGTGAAGGGAATGCCTGTCAACTGATAGATGAGGTAATGGAAGAATCTTTCTCGGTATCAGAGGTGGAGAGATGCATACAAGTTGGCCTCCTGTGCGGGCAGCAGCACCCTGAGGACAGGCCAACCATGTCCATTGCACTGTCCATGTTAAATAGTGAGACTGCTCTACTTCCCCAGCCTAAGCGGCCAGGTTTCTATTCGGAGAGGACTGCAAATGAAACAGAAGATTCAATGGACAAACAACAACAACAACACCCTGCTACAAATGACATGACTATAACTCTATCGGAGGGTAGGTAGAGAAAATTTTTGGCACTGAAATTGGTTCAACAAATTTTGATCCTGTCAATAAGGATCTAGTAAAGTTGTATAGCAGCTCTGTATAGCAATTCAATTCTGAAATGTTTGAGCTTCCACATTAACAAGTAATGACTAATCACAGCCATGATGCGATTCTCAGTTTCTCACTACTACCTCAGGAGAACCAGATAAATCAATATCTAATTGATTTATATACAGATTTCATGGCTTGATTAGTTGCAAAATGCAGCGCAAAGTTCCTGATTTGTATACAGATTTTTGCCATCCTGACCACAATCTTAACATACTGGGACATTTTACGAATAAAATGGTGCATATTGGTTCTCAATTACACGATCGGCATAAACTATCAGGCGTGGAAACTCCGGAATGAAAGGACTGCCTATCAACTGATAGATGATCTAATGGAAGAATTCTTTCCGGCATCAGATGTAGAATACAAGTAGGCCTCTTGTGCGTGCAGCTGCACCCTGAAGACAGGCCAACCTTGTCCACTGTGGCCTTGATGTCAAATACTGAAATTGAAAATTTGTGGGACAAAGAACACCCTGTTACAAATGATACGAGTATCACTTTGTTAGATGGTAGGTAAGGAATTTCTTGAAATTAAATTGATTCAACAAATGCCAAAGCAAACCAAAACCGTATGGAAACTAAATTTTTGATGATAAGCAACGGTGCAGGCCATTGTCATTTCTGTATTCATTAAGATATAAAAAAGTCTTAGTTTCCAAAAATTACGTTCGTGAATTGACATTTTACTATGCATATAAATCTCCCTCCTCCCAACCTAAAATTTTGACTCGGCCATTGACTGAAGCCAACTTTTCATTTCTTCAATGAATATGGAAATGACCGAGTATAATGTTTGAAGTCAAATTTTTAACTTAATGATGGTCCATACTGCTATACCCTTTTGAACAGAATTAATTAGAATTTCTATGATCCATTTAATATAATTTTATTTTAATTCACGTCTCATTTCATTTTAAAACCCTTAATGTCATTATTTAAAATTTAAGAGATATAATGATTCAAAATCAAAATATTAGGGACTAAAAGCGTAAATTCAAAAGTGTTGACTAATAGCAATTTGGTATTGAGTATTGGCCAAATATTATTGATCAAAACTGACTGACACACTAGCCCCATTACAACCTAGAGTCCACAGGGAGTAGGGTCGAATCCACAGGGACTGGGGATAATTCGTTTCTTCTAGAGTCCAAAGTATGGGAGGTTCTTGGATTAAATGCTAACTAAATAAATTAAGTGCAGAAAATAATTGATTAAGAGAAATAATTAAGAGAAACTCTAGCCAAGGGTACACTTCAGAAATGGTTCAGGCACTGATCATTGATTCACAGATAATTCCACATTTATTAATAGATTAGTTATAGTTGCCATGCACGCGATAAACAACCAACCTTTCCTTACTTTCTCGATAGTTAAGGTACGACCGTTAACTATTTCTCTAACCCAAAAACAACCCTAGGTACGACCGTAGGGTTTAATTTCTAGATTGCATTAATAATTAGAAAGACCCAATCCTAACTAACAAACACGCTACGAGGGTTTGTTTAAGTTAGATCGTATGTTCCCCTGACATAAACCCAATTACGCCAGCTGCTACTGAGATAAAGATAACGAACAATTACGGATTCAATTATCCCTATTTAGCAAAATAGCCTATGTGAATAATTAAATATTGCGCATCTATTCAATCACTCACACGAGCTATAGCAATTAAAAGCAGGAAACATATAAATACCAATAAATTAAGGAAGCAATTAAAATAAATTAGATCTCACAGTAATTGTTGAACCAAGTCTTCAGTTGTCCCCTTGACTAGAATTAAGAGGTTAGTCCTCCATTAATGGAGAACAACCATCCGAAAGAGCTAAGAAAAGAAAACTAAAAACTATGCTAAAAGCCTAAACTAAAACTATTGATTGATAAGAGTTCTCTGTACGTTTGTCTCCTTTTTAAAGCCAACAATGACTAAAGCTTCTTATCCCTGTGGTCCCCGATGGAATTGAGAATCAAACCAAAAGTGGGGCTCTACCAAATTCCTTGCTTTTAGTTTCCTATTGCCCGTAGGACTCCAATCTCCTAATCAGCAAAGGAAATGCAATCTCTTTGTAGCACCATGTGGGCCCGATTGTTTGAAATCCCAATTATCTCCAAAAAGTCCCTCATTTTTGTAGTTTTCTGTTTCACTTCCTGAAATTGAGTCCAATACCAAATATAAGTAAATATTAATAATTAAAACAATATTTGGCAAGGATAAAGGGGAAAATTAACAATAAAATAACCAACAATTAACACCCTATCAATTCCCCCCATACCTAAATCATGCTTGCCCTCAAGCATAAGAACAGCAATTGAACACCAAAATTTGACAATGGCTATTGCTCTAACTATCATATTGCCAAGATACCCAGAAAAACATATATCAAGCATCACAGTTAAGATCCAAGAAAAATCACTCCGGTTAGCTTCCCAACCACCAATTTTTCCAATTTAAAGCAAACTAATCTAAGAAAAAGGAATGGTTGCTCACATTTATCAGCAAATGGTCCAACTATTAACCAAAATCTCGACATTAAAATCACAAACTGGCAAGCTGACTTATTCACATACTAACCCAATCTTTATTTTATTTTTTCCTTTTTTTTTTTGAATAACAAAAGACTTAGTCTATAGCCCTTAGAGCCTTTTGACGCGAACTCCAACATTTGATAGATGGAGGAGCCCGGTTACTCAGCTCTAATTGCTACGGGACCACGCACTCATAGTAACTACTACCTTTTGACGCGAGAATCGACACTTTAGGTGAAGATCCCCGGTTACTCAGTAGTAACAACTAGTGGAGTACAGTCACCTCTTATTTATGATAACATACCACAATAACTAGAAAATATCACAAAAATAACAGCAGCCAGCCTCAAATTTCCAAACATGGAGAACTAAAATTAATAATTGGACCAATTCACATAAAAAATGCCAACAATCATTCCCTATGCCTAGAAAAGTTAACCAAAAATTGGAAAAGTTAAGCAATTATTGCTATTCACCAAAGAGATATTCCTGAACTCAACCACATTAACATAATACCCTTTTGTTAATAACACTTAGCAATAGCAGAATTAGAGACAACAATCCAACATCAAACTTGGTATTCAAATAAAAAACTGACCACTAGGAAGAAAGAAAAGGAAATAAACGAAAAATAGAACAAATAACAACGAAAATAAAGGAAAAGAAAAAAACTAAAAGCTGAACACCAGAAATACCAGCTGTACCACAGCTCTCCCCCCCACACCTAAATCCGACATTGTCCTCAATGGAGATCATAAAGTAAAGAAAGCGAATAGGACAACTACACTTCCCTGAATACGTGGTGGAAGGTCTCGGGCGGCTATGGAATAGGTGGGAACGGTGGAGTGAAAATGGTGCTACGGTAGTGCGCGGCAGTGAAAGATTGTAGAAGGAAGGAGAGCTCCGACGTGCGTCTTGATCCAGGCGAACTAGAGTGCAACAGAGAACATCAAACCAGCAAATTTCCAGACAATGCAGCAGTTTCAATCAATGGCCGAGGACGTCCAACAATGTGCTTGAACGCAGTCAATTCCAACGAACATGGCGATCAAACAGACTAGAAGCGGTAATAGAGTCTAAATAAATCAACAAATCTCAACAAATGAACCCAATTCTACCCAAAATCGCAACAAATGTCCCCTAAAATTCAGCAAGTCCAGTAATAGCAGGTTAGAATTTAAGCAATAACAACTTAGTCAC
The DNA here is from genome assembly GCF_003713205.1 of Coffea eugenioides. Classification (NCBI taxonomy): domain Eukaryota; kingdom Viridiplantae; phylum Streptophyta; class Magnoliopsida; order Gentianales; family Rubiaceae; genus Coffea; species Coffea eugenioides. Next base: position 11,542,128 of record NC_040036.1, on the reverse strand, counting down.
AAGCTCTGAGCTTTCAATCAAGCAGCCAACCAAGGAGAATGAACAAATGCAGTCAAAATACCCCAACCCGTACCACTGGTGCCTCAGACAGACAATGAAGCAACAAAAAGGATCACCCCAATCAAGAAAATGGAAACTTCAGGCACCTAAAGACTAGACGAAAGTCTCAACAAAGCAGCTATTACAAACAATAAGCAATGGTGGTCCGAATATTAGTCAATGCAGAAATAATGCAACTCAAAATCTCTGCAAGTGCTCCAATGAACTTAGCAATTGAAATCACAAAACCGAATACTCCCCAAACAAGGTACTTAGAGTCAACCAATGGCAATACTAATTCAACAAACCAACCCAGAAAATTACTCAACTAAGGGTGCAATAGGGGTCTCCAGCAGCCAAAACCCCAAATAATGCCCAACAATTCGATCAATACCAGAAAATCACCCCAAACAATGTAACAGTTAAACTCCACGGGCAAGGAACGTCCAACCAATTTCACTCGAACAAACTAGGAGCAGTGTGAGTGACTAAACAAAGCAACAAATTTCAGCAATTGGACACAAATCCACCCAAAATCTCAACAACTGCCTCCAATTGGACAGGCAAATACCCAATTAAACCTACCAAAATAGCACTTGGGCCAAGGAACATGCAATGGCTATAACCAATGGTTAGAATTCGAGAACAGTTCAGGCACCAAAACTCAAGAATCAAATAGGCAGGCCAGCACAGAGGATTAAGAAATGGAAAGCAGCACTGCAACCAGTACCACTGGTGCACAGACAGGAAAGAATTAAATTCAATGGCAGCAACTCAACCGCAAGAACTTAAACTATAAAATTAATCAACCAGTACCACTGGTGAGTCACAGGGAAAAATTAATCAACCGGCCAAAAATTCAAATAATAGCAGAAAATATCCCCACTATGTCAGCAATTAAACCCAACTCTGTTCAAAATTTACCCTAGAAAATGCCCAAATTATCACCTTCGTTTATCCATCAAGAAATTCAACCACAACTTTCAGAGAGTGAAACTAATTTGGGGAAGAATTCAATACCTCCACCTGTCAAAGAATTTTGACAGGTGGCTTGCGCAGTGTGGACTGGCGGTGGAGCTTGGAGGTGCAGAGGTGGTGGTGAACAGCAGCGGAGAGAGAGGTGAGAGAGCGCAGGGGCCTGGTGGAAGTCCCCTGCTTGTGCACACGATGCAGCGCGGCGTACGCGCAGAGCAGCGGCGGAGCGCCTGGGCTGGAGCTGCGGGTGAAGTGGGAGGTTGACCGCTGGTGGAGATGGCCGACAGCAGTGGCGGCGGAGGACAGCGGTGGTGCTGGGCGTGCGGCAATGGGCTTAGGCGGCGTGCGGCGCGCTGTGGTGCTTGATGGCGGCACGCTGTCGGCTGCGGACTGAGTTGGAGGAGGAGGCGCTGACAATCCGGCTGGGTGAGAGGCGCGGGCAGGCAGGCACGCGCGCGGGTGGAGCTGATGGCGTGCGGCTGCAGCGGCGAGGTGGAGAGAGGAGATCTGGCGGCGGCGTGAGCTGGTGGTGGAGGCGCGCAAGCTGGATGAGTTGTGCGGAGGAGACTCCTGGCGGCGGGTTGGTGGTAGCGGCATATGAAAGAGATGGGAGAACTGGAGCTTGGAAATGGTGGCGATGGACGCAAGCTGGGATGGCGTTCGGTGGTGGACGGCCGTGCGCTGGTAGTGGATGGTGCAAGGTGGAGCTGGTGGCGTGCGGCTGTCGCGGTGGGAAGAGAGAGGCGCGGCGAGTTGGAGGTGAGCGAGGGAGGCGGCGACGCACGATGGAGGAGCGTCGGCCGAAGAAGAAAAGAAGGAAAAAGAAAAAGCCAGGCAGCGGGGAAGAAGAAGAAGAAAAGGGAAAGAAAGGAAAGAAAGAAAAGAAAAAGAAAGAAAGAAAGAAAGAAAAAGAAAAGAGAAAAGGGTAATTGTTTTTTTTTTTTTTTAAACTTACGCTAATGTAAATCGTCCCAATTGGAAATTGCTGAATTTTTTATTTTTTTTTTTAATAATAAAATTTTAAAATTTTTTTTTTTATTTTTAACAAGCAACCCCTGTCTCAGGCGTGGACACGCCTAACTGCCCTTAGTCATTTGACCATCCGTCGAAAATTTTTGATTCTTTAGCGTGCCCACCTAAACGAAAATTTTTTTCCCTCGGGCATGACCACATGGCATGGGCACGTCTAACTGCTATAGAGTCTGCAGATCTTGAACGAAAATTTCTTTCCCTCAGGCGTGACCACCTGGCGTAGGCACGTCTAACTGCTAATTTCCTGCCACCAAACATCAAACTATTAATTGACACTAACACTTAACTAAAACTTAAAAAAATGCATGAAAATTGAAACAAATAGGAACAATTAAAAGGAGAGCACATCTAAACTACCACACGAAAATGAACAAACAATTAAAAGGAACAATTGGGTTGCCTCCCAAGGAGCGCCTTTCTTTAATGTCTTTGGCTAGACATTATCATGTTTTGTTCATGGAGGATAAAATCGTGTGGCTCGTCTTAATGCTTCATCCTCTATATAGTCCTGATAGCCCTCGTAAATAGAGTAATCCTTAAGCACACGAGTTACGGGCTTCCATGGACTAGTAAATGGTGCTAAACAAGTCAACGATAATTTGCATTCTCCATTCACTCCTCCATCACACGCATTCTTCGGTTCAAGATATTTTTTCATTGCCACTCTTAACTTATTCCTGTCATGAAATTTTAAATTTTCTGGTATAATAAAATCAATTTCAATAACAGGAATTGAAGAATAGGAGTCAGGAAAATATTGATTAAGGAGTGGAGAAGATGTCACCGCATTTGGAGATTGTTCACTGGATTCATTCACTTGAATGGGTTGCGGTTGGGGTTCCATTTCTTCTTTTTCGGCTTCTTTTTCAACTGCATATGTAGATTTCTCATTTTGACACTCTTGCATCTCCTCATCACTAGTCAAGCAAATTGCACTCTCATTTTCTTCTAGATCAACAATGATTTTCGAGGACAATTCTTCCATTTGAGAAGCCAATCGATTTATTCTGGATGTTAATAGACATAGTTGATCTGCCAGGTCGCGAAGGCTCGCTTGTGTCTCCTGATGAAATCGATTTGTATTAGCAATTAGTAATTCCATCATTTCTTCAAGAGACATACCTGACACGGAGGATGATTGCTGAGACTCTTGCTGTTGAAAATCCATTGGCCCCGTCGCATAATTAAAATTGGAATTATCCCACCATCCTTGATCATACCCGTTTGAATAAGGGTCATACTGCGTTTGATATTGGGGTGGAAAATTTCCAAAAGTATCAATTGGAGCACTTAGATTATCTTGAAATGCGGGGCATGTGTCAGTTGAATAACCTGAATCAAAATAAGTTCCACAATTTGCAACAGCCCATTGATCATTAGGAAAAACATGAGTCTCATAACCCCATTCAGGAACAAAGTCCAGTCTATCATCAAAATATGGAATGTTAGCAGCCATAAAAAATAATAAAAAAATAAGAGAAAAATAAATTAAAAAAAAATGAAAACAAGATAAACTCAAAAAGAAACAAATTAATCTGGCACCAGTCCTCGGCAACGGCGCCAAAAATTGACAGGTGCCGAACCTGTGCAATAATAAATACCTACTCGAGAAAAATACAGATTTTGCATATAGCGGTGAGTAGGGTCGAATTCGCAGGGACTGGGGATAATTTGTTTCTTCTAGAGTCCAAAGTATGGGGGGTTTTGGATTAAATGCTAACTAAATAAATTAACTGCAGAAAATAATTGATTAAGAGGAATAATTAAGGGAAAACTCTAGCCATGGGTACACTTCAGAAATGGTTCATGCACTGATCATTGATGCAGAAATAATTCAAACATTTAGTAATAGATTAGTTATAGTTGTCATGCACGCGATAAACAACCAACCCTTCCTTAATTTCTCGATAGCTAAGGTACGACCGTTAACTATTTCTCTAACCCAAAAATAACCCTAGGTACGACCGTAGGATTTAATTTCTAGATTGCATTAATAATTAGAAAGACCCAATCCTAACCAACAAACACGCTACGAGGGTTTGTTTAAGCTAGATCGTATGCTCCCCTGACATAAACCCAATTACGCCAGTTGCTACTGAGGTAGAGATAACGAACAATTACGGATTCAATTACCCCTATTTAGTAAAAATAGCCTATATGAATAATTAATTATTGCGCACTAATCAATCATACATAAGAACTATAACAATTAAAAACAGGAAACACATAAATACCAATAAATGAGGAAGCGATTAAAATAATTTCGATCTCACAGTAATTGTTGAACCAAGTCTTTAGTTGTCCCCTTGACTAGAATTAAGAGGTTAGTCCTCCATTAATGGAGAACAACCATGCGAAAGAGCTAAGAAAAGAAATCTAAAACTATGCTAAAAGCCTAAACTAAAACTATTGATTGATAAGAGTTCTCTGTACGTTTGTCTCCTTTTTAAAGCCAACAATGACTAAAGCTTCTTATCCCTGTGGTCCCCGCTGGAATTGAGAATCAAACCAAAAGTGGGGCTCTACCGAATTCCTTGCTTTTAGTTTCCTATTGCCCGTAGGACTCCAATCTCCTAATCAGCAAAGGAAATGCAATCTCTTTGTAGCACCATGTGGGCCCGGTTGTTTGAAATCCCAATTATCTCCAAAAAGTCCCTCATTTTTGTAGTTTTCTGTTTCACTTCCTGAAATTGAGTCCAATACCAAATATAAGTAAATATTAATAATTAAAACAATATTTGGCAAGGATAAAGGGAAAAATTAACAATAAAATAACCAACAATTAACACCCTATCACACACCACAGACCAAATATTATTGATGAAAACTGCAATTCTCTCCAGAAACAAATGACAGCAAATATTTATGTTGAGTAAGTAAAACATGAACGCGACCGAAATATCAATCCATAGGTGAAGCTCCATTCCGAAACATGAAAAAGAAACATCTGTTCTTTCATAGAAGCCAAGATATTAATAAAGACGGGTAGCAACATGCAAGAAAGAAGGATACAGGGAGACAGTTAATTTGCCTTTCTTCTCTTCAAGTATTGGAATCTGAAGTTCCCATACTAAAAAAAAAAAAAAATTCAAGAGAGGTACATTCAAACTACAAATTTGTACGAGGCTACACTGCATGCATGCTGATATCTCCACCAAAACTGAAAATTTTGGCACTTTTCTCTTCAAGAATCTCCGATGTCACTTAGAGCCTGCACGTGATCAGAATTCAAAGGTAAAGAACGATCGAACATCTTTCGGAAAAATTAACTTGTGCAGATACAGAAGTAAGATTTCTTGATCAGAACAGCATTCTTTTTTTTTTTTTTTTGGTAACAAACAAAAGGACCTGGCCCTTGATCAGAACAGCATTCAAACTAAAGAAATTTCATATTATTGCTCTTTGGTGCGGCCATGTATAGACAACATGAAAGTCACGTTCAATTGGAATCAGTAGTGTTAAATAGCAGCTAAACTTGACCTAGATGGTTCTAAGGACCAAGAAATAGTAGCAAAAATCAATCAATCATACTCTTAACATAGAGTCGTAGTCCCTTTCTTCTTTCTTTTTTTTCCTTTTGAAGAAATTAAAGTCCAGAAACAGAAGAAGAGGAATGACATGCATATAATAGATAATATTAAAGGGACGTCAAACACAAATAAAAATAAAGTAGTGAAATTGAAATTCAATTTCTGGGCGAAAGAAGTAAACTTACTTGGTGCAGTCAATGTTAGGATCAATGGTAATATTGAGGTTGACGTTGCAGAGGGCGGGGAGTTGCTTAGCATTATCATAATTTATATCGGAGAAAAATGCAATTTTGGTACCTAAACTTTGACGCATGAGCGGTTTTAGTCCCCAAATTTTGGACGAAAACAAATTTGGTACCCGAACTTTCAAATTTTGAGCACATTAAGTACCCTTGACGATTTTTTCCCAAATTGTTACCGGAAAAAGCCAGACTGTCACGTGTCCGGCCAAAATGGAATAAAAAAAGGTCAAAAATGCAGTTTTGGTACCTAAACTTTGACGCACGAGCGGTTTTAGTCCCCAAATTTTGGACGAAAACAAATTTGGTACCCGAACTTTCAAATTTTGAGCACATTAAGTACCCTTGACGATTTTTTCCCAAATTATTATCGAAAAAAGCCATATGACAGTCACGTGTCCGGCCACAATTGTATAAAAAAAGGCCCAAAAAATATCAAATGCCATTCTAATACTAAGTATTAAATTTAAGGACTAATAGCGTAATAAAGAAAAAATCCAAGGACTAAATAACATCACATGAGTCAACAAAACCCAAGAACCGATACAAATGAGCTCCAATTCCAGACAAATTTTGTGACTTGATTCTTAGATTAATGAACTGGAATTGGAGCTCATTTGTATCGGTTCTTGGGTTTTGTTGACTCATGTGATGTTATTTAGTCCTTGGATTTTTTCTTTATTACGCTATTAGTCCTTAAATTTAATACCTAGTATTATAATGGCATTTGACATTTTTTGGCCTTTTTTTATACAATTGTGGCCAGACACGTGACTGTCATATGGCTTTTTTTGGTAACAATTTGGGAAAAAATAGTCAAGGGTACTTAATGTGCTCAAAATTTGAAAGTTCGGGTACCAAATTTGTTTTCATCCAAAATTTGGGGACTAAAACCGCTAGTGCGTCAAAGTTTAGGTACCAAAACTGCATTTTTTGCCTTTTTTAATTCCATTTTGGCCGGACACGTGACAGTCACATGGCTTTTTCCGGTAACAATTTGGAAAAAAATCGTCAAGGGTACTTAATGTGCTCAAAATTGAAAGTTCGGGTACCAAATTTGTTTTCGTCCAAAATTTGGGGACTAAAACCGCTCGTGCGTCAAAGTTTAGGTACCAAAACTGCATTTTTCTCTTTTTATGTCGGGATACGTTTGCGCAGCAGATTTCAAGCATTGGCAAGCGGATTGCAAATCGTCTTTAGACGAATTAGCCGAATTGGCCACATCTTGAGCACCAGAACAACATTCAATACTGGGTGTGGGATCAGCAGCTTGCAAGTAACTTAGGCATGGAATCAGTTCTTGCTGGGCGCCAATGCAATCAAATGCCTTGGAAGGCCTCACAATCAAAGCTGTAGCCACTATCAACCACACATAACAATGCACTGTGGTTTTTGCCATTATAATTGAAGCTGGCCTTTCTGCCTCAGACAGTATTAGAAGGAGAAGAATTGGTGGACGAAATCGTTGAAAGAGAATCTCATTTGGACACTTACTTATACTGCAAAGAAGATTTCATAAAGGGTTCAAGAATTAGTCTTTTTCCTTTATTGTTTGGCAAAATATATAACTTGGCAAGACAAGTTCTTGGTAGAATCATGTCTCTGTTGTTGGAGAAGGGACACGGATGTTGTTCATTCATGCATCATCAGTACTGGATTTAGATAAATATAATGAATTACTAGTTACTTTAAAAACCTCTATTCCATTCTGGGTATTGCCGATTATCAGACGTATGTATGGAATTAATGCACATATATACATTTATAACATTTTTTGATTTGTTGGTCATCTTAAATGCATTTTCTTATTGGTTCGTTATGTGGACCTTACTTACGAGGAGGGTACATGTATCTAATGCCATTTAAGGAGACTCTCTTGATTTGGTCAGGACGTGCTCCTAAAAATATACGTCTGTTACAAGAATTTTTTACCAACACAATCCTTAAATCTATAACAGAATTTAAATATATGATTTTTTGTAAAAAAAAATTAACCCATACTTATCAATTGAACTAACTTTGTATTGGCAAAGGATCATTCCATGATTGAAAAGTTGGTTCATAAAGTCAGAATGATCGTTCTTGAATTTGTTCTCTTCCGGTCCTTGTGCGTATCAAGCGTGAGGGCAATGCTCCTCCTCCTTTTGGCCCTTTCTATTGCTGATCTTGCTCTGTTTGAATAGCATGATTTGGGAAAATTTTTTATTAAAAAATATATTATTTATCCATGAACACATTTTTCAACCACACTTTTATTTCACATATATCCCATTATTAAAAATGCTATAGTGTTTTTTAACATAAAATTTCCAAACAATCTCGGTTTGTTGAGATATTTTCCCCTATATATGATGTGATCCCTGTTTTAGCTGTGGATTTATCTTACAGAATCTTACATTTTCCCTCAAAAAAAAAAAGAAAAAAATTGTCGGTGCCACTAAAATTCCATAAGTTCTTCTAAGTTTTAACTGAGCTAGTTAACTAATGGCACAAAGATAATGTCCATACAGTCAAGAATTGTTTTGACTGGATACAAATACACCAAGTCACCAATAGACCTGGAGACTCCTCTTCGCTGAGCTTTTAGAATTGAAATAAAACCCCTTTTTTCTTTGGTTTATCTGCCCCAGCAAAAGAAAGATAGTCGATTTCTTTCTATCCCTTCTTGACTCTGTCGCCATTCGGGCAATTTCCAATTTTGAATGTCTAATCAATAGTATGCGTGCTGTGGAACTTTTTAGTTTTAATTATCTCCCTTCTCAAAACACTCATAAGGGCAATCAATTAATTGCTAATATAACACATGCAATTTCAAAGGAGATTATTTCCCATACATCCAAACTCGCTAATTTTACTCTTAACCGCGGAGAGGAAACTAGATCGAATGATATGGACTTTTTTATTTTCATAGAAGGAATAGAATTTGATGATTATGATTACTGTGGTCTAAAGGGGAATGGTGCAGGACTTTCCAAGAAATGTTAACTAATTTTCTTATTTGTTCGTCATTGCTATGGTGGGAACATCATTCCTTAATTATGTACGTATGCAGTCCCAGAACGCGTCGCGTCATAAACTCAGCCAACTGTGAACCAAAAGAGATTCACGTAACTTCCGTTCAAGGAAATGATAAATATCTCTTGAATAATTTCCTTATGCGTGCACGGTGCGGATTCGAGGGCTGAAACTGCTACCAATGAAACAGTGCAGGAACAGTTTCATGTATTTAAACAAAACATGCATTTGTTCAGTATGTAAATCAACTTGAACACAATATACATTTACTTCATTTAACTCTTTGCCATCTTAGATTCTTAGATTTTTAGTTTTTTTTTTTTTTTTTTTTGCAATTTCCAATTTTTTTTTTTCAAAAGAGCTTTGCCATCTTACTTGAGTTTTGAGAAATTCTATAGGGCTATTACGAAGAAAGAATTTACATGCATGATAGTGCCGGTCCAATTGGATGGAAAGTATCATTAATTATTTTTTATTTTAATTTTCTGTGGCACATGAAAGGCAACGAAGTGGTTTCGAGTCATTTTCTTTCCTTCTTTGAATACACTTTAAGTCGTCAGTTCAATTGTAATTTGTAAACATTGTTAATGCTTTGTTTCATTTAATTTTGTAATACTATGTAATTATTTGAATACTAATGAACATGCAAAAAAAAAATTTTTTTTGCGGTCTGTCCAGCTGCAGAGAGAGGATGACACAGACCAGTTCAGATTTTATCAGAATTGTTTGATAAAGCAGATGTGGGATAGTGAAGAAACGAGAATAAAACACAATAAAGGATGCAGTTTTTTTCAGCGAATTTTTAGGAATATTGTCAAAATTGAAAAAGTTCAGAAAATTGGTGTTCCGTGAGGAGTATTGTGGAATAAGAGGTCGCCGCAATTGAGACGTGAGACTACTAATAAAAAGATTTTTAATTTTTATTTATTTTGGTTCTATTTTTTTTTTAAAAAAAAAAAAACACTTCGCCGCTCATGAAATAAGCGGGGAAGGAATTTTCTTCGCCATCGCCGCTCAACTCATGAGCCGCGAAGGATTTGTCTTTATCTCCGGATCAAAAAGTACTAAGAAAATAAGGAAGAACCCATAGGGCCAATAGAAAGAATTCGTCTTAGTGCCCTAGGTTTGGATAGCTATTCCGATTCAAAGCAAAGGAAACTTGCTAAGGTGCGAAGCAAAAGGGGTAAGGACAAAAAAGGGCTTTGAGAATAAAGAAGGGCTTAGAGAAAAGAAGCTCTTCTTGAAGTGAAGAAGGAGCTTTGGCGATACAGCACAGAAATAATTCTGATGTCTGTTGTGGTAGAAATTTAATCTCAACCACAAGATGGACTTGTGTGCGATATAGCCGTTGGATTGTACTTAGAAGAAGTGGCACGATTTCAGATGTAGTGGTTGGATACCGGTTGTAGAAGTAAAAGCTTTCATTTGACCAACCAAAGAAAATGATACATTGTTTGAAGGGTAAAAAATGAATTTAACATATAAGGACACATAGGGCTGCCCAACCCGACACCATTTGTCACTGTAGACATATAAAATGAAGAAGCGCGAAACCGGACCAAGAAAAATAGCAACATGAATTAAATAAATAATTCGTGGAGGAGTGATATAAAGAACTGGTAATTCATAGAAAAAGGGGAAAATGAGCAGTTTATGGAGGAAAGCCAAAAATAAATAGTAATTAATGGGAACACAGGTATTACATATTAAACCCATTTATTCACTAGAAATTTTACTCTAAGGAAGGGAGAGAGACGGAGGGTTTGGAGTTTGTGATTGTGTGGAGATGATTTTGAAGTTTAAGGAATGGATATTTGAAATTTAACGATCGTTATACAACTTTCAAAATAAATACATTCATTCTAAATTTTTTTTTGGGATAATTTCATAAACCAAATCACGATCACTTTCTGTAAAGTATCACTTTCCCATAAACGACCAGCTCTTTATGGCTTTCCTCCATTATAAGAACAGAGTACCCATTTTTTCATAAATAAATTTATTTATCGAATAAAATAAAAATAAACCCGTTCCTCCATTATAAGAACAGAGTACCCATTTTTCCATAAATAAATTTATTTATCGGATAAAATAAAAATAAACCCATTTTTTAATAAAAGACCAGCTCTTTATGGCTTTCCTCCATTATAAGAACAGAGTAAACAGAGGACCCATTTTTCCATAAACAAATTTATTTATCAGATAAAATAAAAATAAACCCGTTATCTAATAAAAGACCAACTTTTTATATCTTTCCTCCATTATAAGAACAGATTACCCATTTCCCATAAACAAATTTATTTATCTGATAAAATAAAAATAAAACCATTTTCCAATAAAACAACAGCTCTTTATGGCTTTCTTCTATTATAAGAATAGAGTACCCATTTTTCCATAAACAAATTTATTTATCGGACAAATAAAAATAAACCCGTTTTCCAATAAAACACCAGCTCTTTATGACTTTTCTCAATAAATTATCCATTTTCCCATTTTTTTCATAAGCTAATTTATTAGTTGGATAAAATGAGAATAAAATTAGGTTGAATGCCAAATTACCCTTTTAGGATACAATGGAAAACAAGAAACTAACCTATAGCAAGTTTAAACTCCGTTTCCACTACAAAGATATGCAAGAAATTGTTTTTGCAAACTCAAGACATCTAATTTATAAAATCTCGAGGAACCTTTAGAACCATTATAAAAAACAACTTATTCATTCTTAATTTTTGTTTGGAATAATTTCATAAACCTCCCCGGAGGTTTCTAACAATTTTACTTGGCACTCACAAATATTGAAAAATCTCACTTGCCTCTATTTTTTTTTTGGGTCTGAAACTCACTTGCCCCCTTACTTTAAACTATTTGTTTATTTACAGCTCATTTTGAAATATAATATTAAAAAATTCATTTTGAGTATATTAAAAATATAATTTCAAATTTACCTTTTTGTTGTCTTACTTTTTATTACCAAAAATTGAGTATATTAATAACAAATAAAAATAAAAAAGTATAAGGATTTATTCTGATTGGATAAAATAGAGTGCAATTTTTAAATACCAATAGTTAGTATTTGAATACCAAATGGAAGTTAGGCACTCATGACAGTCCATTTATTGTGATTCCAAACTGTGTATTTTTTCCCCTCCATTCCAAACGGTGTATTTCTCAAAATTTAAATAAATTATGCATCAGCCATACTAATTTGTTTGGTGGAGGAAATAGATAGTTTTCTTCTTCCATTTAATTTTCGTGCCCGTCAGTCATACTTTACTCATCGTGTTTATCCCTGCTGAAATTAGTTATCCCTGCTATATGTTAAATAACGTAGCCCATCAGTCATTCGTCACGTTAGGGCCTCTTCCAAGTGTTTATCCCTGCTATATTTCAAATAAACCCGTTCAGTTATGGCTGATGAGAGTACAAAAATTTGATTGTACTTAAATGGGTATGGGTATGGGTATGTACAATTTTTGCATATGGGTATAAATGGATTACCCAATAATACCCATTTAAATAATTGGGTATTATTGGGTAACCCATCAAACCCAATTAACCTAATTAGAATTATTTTCTCCCAAACCTCCTCTCTTCCCCCACCCGTTAACTTGCTTATTTTTCACCATTATCAATTTATGACAAGTTTTAGTCTCTTTTCTTATTTTTCCAAAATGAAATTTTAAATTTATACACGAAAAAATGCTAGAGGTTCAAAATTTTTGGATTAAGTTTTTATGTTAACTTTTATAGTATTTAGTTCAAAATTTTATATTCTTATTGTTTAATTATTAAATAGTATGTAATTTTGCGACATATAGTACATATGGAAAAAATTGATAATTAGGTTTATTGAGTATTATAAATAAATATTTTAAACTAATGATGGGTGTAAAAGATGGTATAAATTGATAACTTAGTTTGCAAAAATGAATTTAAATGAATTTACAATAAGTTAAAATAAATGGGTTATAAATGGATAATTGGGTTATCCAATTCATTTTTTGACTTACCCACCCATTTATACCCATCTAATTAAATTGGTATAAATGGGTTGACTCATTTATACCCATTACCCATTTTACCTAACCCAAACCCGTCCAAATCACCCATTTTGACACCTCTAAGTACATGGTACACGTGTAATGAAAAGTAGTACTATTACTAATTCACATTCGATGAAACGAATACCAGTACTAATATACATGTAAACAAAATAAGGTAATAAAGATTAAAACTCCTAAGATGAAAGAAAATAAGGCAATAAAGATTAAACCTCCTAAGATGATAATTCCTCTCCTTATGAATTTAATTAAATAATATAAATATATTATTATTTAATATTAATAAATTTATAATATATATTTATATAATATATTATATGTGTATATAATAATTATAAATATAATTACATTTATATTTATTATTATATGTTAATTTTTTTAACGAGTAGCGGGACGAGCCCTGTTTCTAAAGGGGAATCAAACTTGGCTTTTATCCAAAACCTTCCAAGTTACTAGGGAATTGGGAAACGCCATTGCATTTTTATATATAATTCCAAAATTTCAATTCCGATAATAGTAATCCAAACAATGATTTTGAGGTTTATTCCAATTCTCTATACCGAAATCCTTTTACCAAATACCACATAATTATGCATTCAATCCGATAGTCGATTCTTTGTTGCTAGTTCATAAGAAAACGGTAATAGATATGGATCATTTCGTTATGCATTTTCTAATGCGTTGTAACACTATGACGATAATAGTTGATTATAGCGATTAATCAGATAGTCGATTCCGATAATTATAACTAATTGAGTCTCTAATTTGATTATAGATTCCTTGGTGCTAACTCATAAGTAGATGGTTGTAAATATGGATCATCTTGCTATGAATTCCCCAATTCCTCCATGGGTTAAGATGATAACAACTCATTATAACAATTAAATTGAATTGTCAATTCCGACGATTATAACTAATTAAGGGTCTAATCTAATTGTCGATTCCTTGATGCTAGCTCATAAGATGGTGGTAGATATGGATCATTGTTATCTCTCAATTTGTTTTTGGACTAAGAAGATAATAACTCATAATAGCCATTAATCAGATAGTGGATTCCAACGATTATAACTACTTATGCCTATTTATACAACTGTTAATAAGGACTATTTATATGATTGTTCATGGTCAACTAAGTCGAACATAGTTGATTAAAGTTACTAATATGATCTCACCTACATCAATTAATCATAATAACTTAAAAGCGTGTGGTTTTGACAAAATTAAAGCACGCCATTTGCCAAAATGATAGATCACGCCTTTTAGGCATCCAAAAACTATCAAATAACGCCCAAGTTTTTATTACAAATATCCCTCCTAACCATTGGCACGCGGGCAATTTGGAAATATCTTAATCGTCAGAAGTATTTCGCGCAATTGCATTTCGTGCCATTGCATTTCTTTGGCGTCAAGAGAAGGTCTTACTGAATACATTATTAAATTCCGAGAGGTCCCACAACAATTTTTTTTGCCAGTGACATACCCCTGTCTCAACCGGTTAAAAGGTTTGCTTGCTTGGCTCATATGGCCCACCACTATCTATTTGTCACCTTTATGTTGGTTTTCGACATTAGTAGAATACATTTGTTTCTTCATTTGAGAAGAAACCCTTTAAATCGTATCATCCATAGGTAGCAAAGGAACTAGCCATTGGATATCTTGAATAGGACGAATGGGCAGAAGGTTATGAAAAAAAAGGAAAGACCAGTTGCAGGAAACTTTGACTGACCCTATTGGACATTATTGACTTGCAGAGACCGGTTCTGCCCGGGAGAGTGAAATCTCCATTCTAAAAGATCAGCGGCGATACATTCTTGTTTTTTTTTTCTTCGAAAAATTCTTCCTACCTTTTATTATTTAATATGTAAGTTTTAATAAATTATTTAATATTTAATAAAAGGCGACGCGACCAAATTTTTTCTCCCGTAAAACGTAACCTTAAATAGGCGTATTTAGGGTTTTACGTTTTACACGAAATACTAATTTTCAAATTATAGTGTAACACTTTTCAAATTAAAATTCTTAAATCGTATTACTAAAATTTTATTATAAATTAAAATTATCAAAAATTTAAAATATGATATTAGAATAATATTAAATTTATAAATTAAGATGATAATCAAGTATGCTATTAAATTACTAATAAAATTTGCCTAAGTCATATTTTTAAATTTTATAATATTATTATCGCAATCAATAATGATAAATAATACCATATTTATAGAATGTAATAATTAGTATATAAACTTTTTTCAGTTAAAAAAATTAATTTTTGCGCAAATCAATCAATAATTGCCTTCTCATTTTAAAAGAAAATATTTTGGCCGACAATATGCGTCGTTGATCACATTATGATCAAAGGTGGAAAAAATAAAAAATTTTGACGCCGCAAATTTTCAATTAAAAAAAAAAGTTTTTGATGCCGCTTAAAAGTCTAAAAGCTGACGTCCTGCCTAATTGAATGCCTCAGCTTTTTTTAAAAAAAAGCCTCCTAACTTTTCCGTGTTAGCCATTTGCCTCAGCCTATAAACTATTCAAAAAAAATTGAATTGTATTAGCTGTGATCCTGCCTCCTGTCAAGTCGTTGTCAGCCTTTCGCGGCACATCTATGGAGAAAAAAATTTCAGAGAAATTATACAAAATTACGACAACCAAAAATAAATACAAATTAATTCTAATTTTATTGATAGCTGCTTACCTAAAATGCGACGACCCTTAAATCAGAAACCTCTCTCGACTACCTCCAATTTCTGAACTTTTTCAATTTTGACAATATTCTTAGAAATTTGTCATTTTTTTCTCATAAAGTTGCCATGCTCAAGAAGTTAAAATAGTACCTACAGTCAATGGCGTATTGGTGTCCAGTTATGTTGCTTTATGGGCTCAGTCAATTTGCCTACAGAGTGGAGTGGTGATCCAGATGCGAAATGACAATACCATTTTCCCTGCTTGAGGGGGAATATGAGGCCCCTACAATTTTGAATTTTCAGAAGTAGTTGTAGACTTTTGATATATAGTCACCGTCATGAATTGATTTTTTACCCATTGAGAGACTACTTATTATTGTCTTCTACAAAATGTAGCCATTCATCATCGGTAGACACGATGGATTTGGATTGGAAATTAAATCAATCAAATGGTCCACCATAACAAATCCTGTATTATGCCATTTCATCTACTCTAAGAAGAAAACTAGTCGGCTGCTGCAATTTTCTTAAGATAGGCTCAGTCGTAGATTTAGGAATGAAAGTCCTTGCACGGATACAAAGTGTAAATGCGGAAGTTACCAATTCATGACAAAGTCAGTCAACTCCTGGCCCGGGTTCGTCAAGAAGCATCTTATTAGAGTGTGAGTGCCTCACAATGGCTTTGTAGAATATTAGCACCCTTATAGTTTTATATAATGTTGTATGACCCTGTTTCAAAATAGTCATAGATTTGTTTCAAAATAGTCATACAAATCCCTTCGATTTATATAAAATAAAAAATGGATGAAAAGCATCACCAGTTGCAGTGATTGAATCAAACGCGCTATGTGTGAAATAGAATCACTGTATTCACTTGACTCTCCTGTATTTGTTTGACTATCCACTTTATCTCCTTGTTATTTTTCACTATTATCCACATAATTCCCTTATGATTTTATGCAAGGTGGTTAGGCATTTTTCGATTGGCCAAATTCTATAAATAATGTTCTTTTTTGAAAAATTCGCTCAAATACAGTTAATTGCGGGATTGTTCTCAATCTAGTTAACTCTAAACCCATTTGAAAAATGCATCTAGGACAAGGGAAAAAAAAGGAAAGGAAAAAGGATCAGGGAATCCGGCCGAGTCCCATTTTTTTTTTTAAATCAAACCTCGTTGCATATTGTACACATGGTTAGGTATATATTTTTAAGAAAAATTATTAAAACATTTCTCACCTCACATTTTGTCAAATGAATTTTTTCATCCTTCACTTTTAAAATAATAACTTTATATTCCTTACAAAATTAAATCAGTAAAATTTGGTCTCAACCTAGGTTTTGACCACTTTTTAGTTTGGAATCTTCATGTGACCCATATACAGTCATTTTTTATGTATAAAAAAGTTAGATCCTACTTCTTTAGTGGCAAAAATGAATACGGATTAGGTTGGATCCCCCTTTTTTTAAGCAAAAATAATATGGTTTGGGCCATATCCTACTCTTTTAGAAGCAAAAATGAATATAAATAGAATCATTTTTAATTATAAATGGGATTTAACCTTTTTGTCACTGAAAAAATGATTATGCATAGGTCACGTGATGAATTTAAAGTAAAAAAGTGATAAAAAAAAATCTAGGCCCTATTTGGCACTTGAGTTTTTTACCAAATTTGTCTGCTACAAGTTTTTTAAAAAACTTTATCTACAGTAACTTCAAAAAACTTCTCAAAATTTTTAAACTATACATTTCAAAATATTTTTAAAAAAAACACACTTCAAAAATTTTTTAAAAAACTTGTACAGTAAGTTACAGTAAAATTTTAGACAAACACTTAAAAACTTACTTGCCAAACAGGACCCTAGATTGGGACCAAAATTTACTAACTTGACTTTGTAAGGGAATAAAGTTAGTATTTTAAAAAGGGAAATTTTTCAATTTGGTTCCTCACATTTCCAAAAAAAAAAAAATTTGTAGTCCCTCCTTCACATTCAAAGTTAGCTAAAATAGTCCCTTAAATATGAAAAAATCTGCCCACTTGATCCCAAATCTCATTTTTGCTCACTTCTCTAGCCAAAAAACACACATCTCCCTCACTTGCTCATAATTTCAAGCACAAACCATGCTCACAGGAATGAGCACGCGAGGCAAGCATGTGGTTTTTGGTCAGAGAAATGAGTGAAAATAAGCTTTGGGATCAAATAGACAGACTTCTTTTTATATCCATGGAATTATTTTGACTGATTTTGAATCCGAAAGACTAAAAAACTTTTTCAGAAAATGTGAGGGACCAAATGGTCAAATTTTCCTTTTAAAAATGAAGGAAAAAAAATTCATTTGATGAGATGTAAGAGATATTTTGATTGATTTTCTCATATTTTTACTTTAGGGCAGGTCCCATACTTTCCCATTCAGATAGAGGCAAAACTGGAGGAAAAAAAAAATTGGAAACAAGTCTCAACCTTGTGAAATTTACATTGAAAGCTTATGGAAGAGTTATCAAAAAAAAAAGAATGGCAAATTATACTTTATCTCCGTGTGATTTAGCAATTTTTCACATAATCCTCTATAGTTTCAAAAGTTATACATAATTCTCTCATGATTTGAATTAAAGTGTCAAAGTAACGGAAATGATCATTCATAACGGAACTTTAAAATGTCAAAATTACCCTTATAAATACATGATACACTAATCCTGTGTGATCTTATGTTTTATCATATAACCCCTTATAATTCTCAAAATATACACTTAACCCCCCTTGGTTAATAAACCATTTTCAACTTTATATAAGAGTATTTTTTATATTTTAGGTGATTCCATTACAAATGATCATTTCCATCACTTTGACACTTTAATCTAAATTATGAGAGGGTTATGTATAATTTTTGAAATCATAAGAGAGTTATGTAAAAAAATACTAAACCATAGGAGGGTAAAGTGTAATTTGCCCAGAAAAGAAACCTTATGGAAGTTTATTGTCGCGGGACTTGACTTACGGTGAATTGAGCGGAGTTGGCTCTTTTAATTTTGTTTCGTTTTATTTTTTTTCTTGCTACCCAAAATGATGCCGCCTATCTTCTTCGCATCCCCCCCCGTCTATGTTTAATGTTGTGCAGATTAATCCTGTCCATCAACCGCACCCAACCGCACCCTATACCAACCGCATTGGCATTGTTTTCCTTTTAACTGGGTATTGAGGGGATACTACCAACTACTGAGTACCCATCCGGCTTGACTGATAAAGCTCCAATACCATCCTTGTCTATCAGACTTTAAGTAAAGATAGAGCTTAGTTCAAAGCCAAAAAGCAATAAATTGGCAGTTTTTTTCCTTTTTTTCCACTGTACCATTAATAATGCCTCAGCCATTTCTGAAATGGATGGCCTTAAGAATCGGTCTCTAGCTTTTGAACTGACGATAACTTCCAAGTTCAAGCACAGTTTGATGACTGCTCACTAGATAAGCAGCATCATGCAGTTCGCTAGACGCCATCTCTTCTACATACTGTGCCAGATTTCTTTTGCGGTTTTGTATCCAACAACAACATTGGCAGCAAATGACAGGCTCAGTCAATACCAACTTTTCAATGATAGCTCCAGCTTAACGTCTGTAGGCAAGAAATTTAGGCTTGGTTTTCTTACTCCTCCAAACTCTAATTTACGGTACCTGGGGATATGGCCTAATGAAATCCCAGTACAGACTGTGGTTTGGGTTGCCAATAGAAACTCTCCTCTGAATGATGCATCTGGGATTTTGAAGATTGGAAATGATGGCAACTTGATACTTGAAAATTCCCAGGGAAAAAAGGCATGGTCTACAAATATCTTAAATATATCCACGACAGCTACCCAAGCGCAGCTTCTGGACTCGGGAAATCTCGTTCTTCGGTATGAAAGTGATACTAAATCTGATCAGACCTATCTTTGGCAGAGCTTTGATCATCCTTCAGATACACTTTTAGCTGGCATGAAACTGGGATGGGATATTAGAAATGGCTTAAACAGGAATTTAACATCTTGGAAGAGTGCAGAGGACCCATCTCCTGGGGAATTCTCTTTTGCTATTGATCGCGGCATCTTTCCCCAATTCTACTTGAAAAAGGGAACGAGAAAGATATTCCGAAGTGGATCATACGATCTTCAAATTTTAAATGGAACTTCAGTGAGACCAAATGTTTTCTTCAAGCCCAAGTTCATACCTACTCCAGAAGAGGCTTACAGTGAGTTTGATCCAAATAACGAATTCTCAATTGTAGTTTTGAGTTATACAGGAACCATTGGATTCTTCATTTTGGACGACAAAAGCCTTGTGTGGTTTGACATACGCACTCATCCTGGTGAAACTTGCGAAAATTACGACAGCTGTGGTCCAAATGCTATATGCACATCATACACTACTCAGCCCTGCAGCTGTTTAACAGGTTACGTGCCTAAAGCTCCAGAAGATAGTAATATGCTTGTTTCATCACACGGTTGCATTAGGAAATACCCCTTGAACTGTCCACAGAATGAAGGATTTCTTAGGATGACTGGAATTAAAATACCTGACACGGTGCACTTATGAACCTCGATGATTGCCAAAAGGAGTGTTTAAAGAATTGTTCCTGCACAGCTTATTCCACTGGAGACTCCAGTGGAGGTGAGAATGGTAATTGCTTGCTCTGGTATGAGGATTTGTTCGATTTACAAAGGCATGATTCCTTCAATCGTCTGACTTTTCATGTCCGTGTTACAGCCGAGGATATTGGTATTATTTCTGTATTCTAGCAGTATTTCTTCTATATACATTTGGAGATGTTCCTTTTTCTAGCGGTGACATTTTGACCATGTCTTCTTGTAGAATCATCGTCACATCCTAAGAAAAAACGCCTCATGATGGTAACAATTCCTGTGTCTGTAACATTTCCGATGCTTATTGGAACCTTATATCTTGTCTGGAGAAAAAAATTATACAGCAAAGGTAACTTTCCCATTTCCTTGACTATGTCTTTCCTACTTTTTCTCTTGATTTGTGTCAGGGCCACGAGGTCCTAACGTTTCAGGCTTTAGACCCTGAATCTGACAGTCAATTTCCTTCTGTGACTGCCATATGATTTACCAAAATGATGTATTACACAGGATTTTGAATTATTAATGTCAACAAAATTCACACTACTGTTTTCCGGTGGCAGAAACAAATATGTACATCTGTATAGAATTTTTTAAGAACTTTGCTGCGGCATTTCAATTTTTAACTCTTATATTGGCATATAAGTAGTACACAGTTTCATATAAACACACTTACACGGAACCTTGTTGACTGTGGTTATCTGGTAATTCTTTGACGTGTTTAATCTAATGTGAGATTCCAAGGCCCTTTTCTATGCTACTTTTGGTCTATTGTTGAACAAACTGCAGTTGTAGGAAGAAAACCTGAGCCCAGATCTAGTAGTATGGGAGAGCTCAAATCACCGACTTTTGATATGATTAGCATTGCAGAAGCAACCAACCAGTTTTCTGACTCAAACAAGATTGGTGAGGGTGGTTTTGGACCTGTTTACAAGGTATACTAAAACAAGCAACTGCATTAGCTATTCTTAACAAATATAAAGGGCGGGAGTTCATTGGGCTCATATAGACAGGGAGCTGTAAAATAGATAGAGAGATCCACTGCAATCAATCCTGGACTTGTCATCATAAACAAACAGGAATGTTGTTTTTCTTGTAGTTACCACACACCGTCCACAGAGAGAGAGAGAGAGATCAGGGGTCTAATTCAATGTACAAATAACTGTGCACATTGAACAGGAATGACACTTTGGAAAACTTTTCTGCAATTTACAGGGCCAAATTGCAACAGGACAAAATATTGCAGTGAAGAGGCTCTCCCTAAATTCCAAGCAAGGGCTGACTGAGTTCAAAAATGAAGTTAGCTTGATTTCCAAACTTCAACATAGGAATCTAGTTAGACTTTTGGGATGCTGCATTCATGGTGAAGAGAGGATGCTTATTTACGAATACATGCCCAATAAAAGCTTGCACAACTATATTTATGGTTAGCAATCTCAGACTCTCTTGCTTATTGAATTCCACTTCAAGAAACAGAAATTCTGTTTTTCCTGATGCCCTCCTCTATATTAGAAGGCTATCTGGTCATCTGATTAGAAGTTGCCGCAGATTGTACCACAAGGAAAGAGCTTACATGGATGAGGCGATTTTACATTATTATTGGGATTGCCCGGGGGCTTCTCTACCTTCATAGAGATTCAAGATTGAGGATCATTCACAGGGACCTGAAAGCTAGCAACATTCTTTTAGACAGTGAGATGAATCCCAAGATTTCTGATTTTGGGATTGCAAGAGCTTTTGAAGAGGAGCAGCTTTTAGCCAAAACCACCAGGGTTATCGGGACTCAGTAAGCATGCTTATCGTTTCTTTGATAATCTACCGGGCCTTAAGAGTCTTCCTTGAGCCAACACTTCTTTCTTCGTTTGTGACTTCTAACACTCTTTAAACATACATAGTGGTTATATGGCACCTGAGTACGTGACCAATGGGCTATATTCAATGAAATCAGATATCTTCAGCTTTTGAGTATTGCTCTTGGAAATAATTAGTGGCAGAAGGAACAGAGATTTCTATCGTCCTGATCACAACCTTAATCTATTGTTGTGATACAGAACCTAAAAATGGTGTTTGGTGAGGAAAGTATGTACTCAAATGATAATAATACGAATTATACTCAAGCTGAATGAATTCCAGGGACAATTGAACTTTTATTGAACAACTTCAACTTGCTTACAGAAAAAGAAATTGGCGGGAAAAGAAGAAGATGAGAAAGAATGCAGGAAGAACTTAAAGAAAGGATAACAGAAAGGATATTCTCCTTCTGATTACAATTCAGGAATTTTCTCTACCAATAACAATTACATGATCGTAATATTTATAGTAATCTATCCTAACTAACTTGCCCACTAGCTAATGACATAGAAATTGCGTGTGAGTGAATCTTCTAGATTCTCCTGTCCACTTGCAGCAAGAAGGACGTGAACCCAGAATGAGCGTGCTTCCTTGCTTGCGCCTTTGCGGTCTCCTGGCGCCTTTTCCCTTTTTGTTATCACGCCTTTATTTACTTCGTGCCCACTTGCTGTCTGAATTCTTCAATCCGCGTCTTCCCTTCTCTCCTCTCTGCTTGATCACGCTTTCCTTTGTTGCCACTTCACGCCTTTACCCCTTTATATCCCTACTTCATTACAATACCTTCCCCTCCACAGCAAACCTTGTCCTCAAGGTTGGAAGGTAGGGAATTGTCTTTCGATCTCCTCAGCATCCTCCCATGTAGCTTCTGCAGGGTCCGTACCCCACCAGTGGACTAGCCACTGAGTGGCAGCTGCATTTTTTTTCTTCACCATTTTCCTATCCAGTATGGCAATAGGCTCCACTCTCCAATGGCCCTTTTCGTTTGTTTCTGGTAAATGGAGGGTGGGGGTGATCTTGTCTCCCACCTTTCTTTTGAGCAACGACACATGGAAGACAGGATGTACCTTTGAAGAGCTTGGCAGTTCCAGTCTATAAGCTACATTTCCTATTCTTTCCTCCACTTTGTAGGGGCCAAAGTACCTTGCTGATAACTTGGTGTTCCCTCTCAGGGCCACAGAGCTTTGTCTGTAGGGTTGCAACCGTAGATACACCCAATCTCCTTTACTAAATTCTCGTTCACTCCTCTTCTCATCAGCATACCTTTTCATTCTCTCCTGAGCCTGCTTCAAATTCTGTTTCAGCATGTTATCCATTTGTTGCCTTTCTCTGAGGTATTCTCCTACTGCAGCTACCCTGGATTGCAGGTAAGGTCCCAGAGCCAATTGGGGAGGGGCTAGTCCATATAGAGCCTCAAAAGGAGTCATCTGGATGGCAGTGTGGTGAGAAGTGTTGTACCACCATTCTGCCAGAGATAACCACTGATTCCACTTTTTTGGTTCCAAATGTGTCAAGCATCTGAGGTACATTTCGAGTACCTGGTTCACCCTCTCAGTCTGGCCATCAGTCTGAGGGTGATAAGCTGTGCTGTAGTTCAACTTGGCCCCCAATGAACTGAATAGTTCTTCCCAGAATTTACTGACAAAAATCCTGTCTCTGTCTGAGAGCATGCTTTGGGGAATGCCATGTAGTTTACTGATGTAATCAATGAAGAGTCTGGCCACTTTTGGAGCATCAAAAGGATGGGATAAACTGATAAAGTGTGCATACTTGGTAAACCTATCTACAACCACCATAATAGTATTCCTTCCTTCTGATTGGGGTAGTCCTTCAACAAAATCCATAGAAATGTGACTCCATGAGTGCTGGGGAATAGGAAGTGGCTGCAGCAATCCTGGGTAAGCCACATGTTCATCTTTACATTTTCTGCAGGTATCACATTCTAGGACTGCCTTCTTGATTTCCTGGTACATTCCTGGCCAATAAAATAGCTGTTTGGCCCTCATGTAGCTGGCCTGAATGCCTGAGTGTCCTCCAACTTGGGAATCGTGTAGTGCAGTGATTAACTTCCTTCTGGTATCACCTTGTCCCCCTACTACTAGCCTCTTCTTGAACCTGAGAATGCCATCCTGGTATGAGTAGTCAGGTGCCAGTGTGGGGGTCAATAACACCTGAGCTATGGTCTTCTGAGTCCATTCATCCCCCTTGTAACTTTCTATCACCTCCTGTACCCAGGTTGGCACTGCACATGATATAGCTGTGCACTCCCCTATTTCTTCCCTGCCCTGTCTAGACAGTGCATCAGCAGCCAGGTTATCCTTACCTTTTTTGTAATGGATCTCGTAGCTCAACCCCAACAGTTTAGTGAGCCATTTCTGTTGGAGTGGGGTAGTGATCCTCTGCTCCAGGAGATACTTCAGGCTTTGATGGTCAGTATGTATGATGAAATGGTGTCCTTCTAAGTAGTGCCTCCATTTGGTCACAGCTGTCACCAAGGCCAGTAGTTCTTTTTCGTAGATTGATAACCCCATGTTTTTCTGTCCCAGAGCTTGACTGAGGTAGGAGATAGGTCTTCTATTCTGCATTAGCACAGCTCCTATACCCTCTTCTTGGTCAAATATAGTCGAAATTATGAGTTGTAGATGAGCTGGAAAAGTTGGTGAATGAACAATAAGTTGCAGCAGAAAATGAAGAATACACGAGTTGAAAACGCGACCTAAGGTCGCGTATTGTCTATCCACGTATTGCTTCTGCAAGTTTGCACTTTCTGGACAAAATTCATTCTTACTTTGTTTTTGGTCCAATTTCAACTGAACTTGTCTTGATGTTAGAGGCTAAACTAGCTCTTACACACAACATGAAATTTGTAACTCTTTGCATTAGCTTTCTCAAGAATCATTCAATTTGAAACTCTGTGGACGGAAAAATAACCAAATTATCCTCGACTGGTCAGAACTCTGTTTCACCTTTCGACAATGAAAATGCATTTTTGTATTTCGACATTTTGACAATGAAAACGACTGAATTGAATTTCGATGTCTTCATACCAAATGTAGATATATCTCTTAGCTTCAAATTGATTCAAGAATCACCTCAATCCAATAATTGTAACTCAATATATAGCCGAAATACCACACAGTGTCAAAACTATGAAACTTCCTTCTTGTATATTAAGTTGCATTTCATCTCTTGCACTTCATATTCTTTTTTTATCACTTTAAACCATCATCAATCATCCAATTATCTTCTCAACTCAGTTCATTTGATGATTGAATAATTAAACTTACAAAAACATGAAGTTTTCACCATTAAAATCCATAGAAATGAATTTTTTACATTTTAAACCACAAAATGTATTTTCACTAGAAACTTAATTAATTAGTTATAAAAGTAAATAAAACACACAAAATTAATTAATAAAACACACTTAAAACACGTAAAATATGCACTTATCAAACTCCCCCACACTTGAAATATTGTTTGTCCTCAAGCAATAAGAAGTGCAAACCAACAATGTTCCAAAGTTTTGAAAATAAACATATGTGCACAATTCAATTTTGTTTCCTCAAAAATAAGGTAAACAATTTTTATGCAATCACTCAACTAACCTCAAGTACTCATAGTATCAAGTAAAGAAGAGCCAATTATACGGTCATTATAACAAATTCAAGTCAATTTCTCATCCTTACCCAATTTCACAAGCAAGTAAGTCATATGGTCAATAAAATGCTTTCTAAACCCATGATCATCTTCTTATTCATATTTAAAGAGGGATTTATTCATAAAACATAGTTAAATATTACTCAAGTTGTAAAAATGCCTTTTGAAGCGAAAATCGATATTTGTAGATGAAAATCGTCGATTACTCAACATTTCACATTCTCAAATTGCTTTGCATACTTTTAATTCAAGTTTTGTTTTACGCGAAAGTCGACAGTTGTAGATGAAGACTCCTGATTACTAAGTACAAGAACCATTGGAGTAGAACAACTTTTATTTTCTCTTTTTTTCTTTTCTTCTTCTTGTCTTTTTCTTTTTTTCCATTTTTTTTTGCTTTTTTTTTCAAAATAAAGATAATAAATATTCCCTCAAAAGAATAATTGTGAAAAGAGTATTGCACTTACTTGCCATCTTTATCACTTAACTTATAAAATCAAGTAAAGAGAAGAAATTTCATCAAATATGCAAAATTTAGACATAATTTTCTCCACTTTACAAGATATACTTTACAAGATATTTAGAAACAAATTACAATCACATAATAGTCATTTCCAAGTTAATTGAGAAAAGAATTTTTCAAATCACATATATTTATCTCAAAATAGAAGAAATTTGAGTTACTAATGGTGTGGAATTTGTTACCCTTTGAATAAAATTGAAACATTTTGAAAAAATTTTATAATTTTGGACAAGATTTTAAAAAAATTTTGGCAGAATCTTTCCTTATAAATGGAAGAAACTCCCTGCCAATAAACCCAGGATTGACAACATTTAAGTGCAAGAAATATTTTCAACGCAAGTCCAAATTATTTTAATCACAACCAACATATATAATCTTAATTCTCCCCCTCCCCCCACCCCCTAACTTATCATGCACATTGTCCTCAATATGTAAAAAGAAAAATCAAGATAAAGAAAGTAATATTCCCCTATTGTTGCGATTGAAGTGTCAGAACATGATGTTCACGAGCCATTGATGCAAAATATACTAAATCCAAGCCATGAACTTGACGAGTTCCATAGGTAACCATTAGTAAGAAACCTAAGAATTGAAAATGAGAAACAAAGATGATAACAAAAGCATTAATAAACATAAAATGGCGATTCGTAATTTCATGGCTTTGTTTTAGTAATGTATCCATAGAAAATATACAAGAAACTATACAAGGTACAATGAAACACTTCACACATTTTGCCCTCCCAAAATTTCATACAAATTACTAAATTCTTCACATATTCAAAATTCATCATCCAATCATGTTTTATATGGAGATTAAGCAATAAATTTTCATTTAAATGCATCATTTTGCTAACAAGATAAACTAGTCATTCTCTAAAGTTTACAAATTTAAAGTTATTAAAATGTCACCATATAATGAATGTAGACATGTAAACATCATGAACAAGTCACATTTTAACAATTTGAACCATTCAATTATTCTTAATAACATTCCAAGAGCAATTACCACATTGATCATAAAATAGGAATATGCATAAATTGAAACACTGCATAGATCATCACATTCCTATATTTGATCATCAAATCATGCTTAAAAATGTTAAATAAGTATAATGAAACTTATACACATCAACAAATAACATCACAAATTCACCAGTCAACTTGTGAAATTTATTATGCCTTAGATCATTCAATCGACATATGTCTCGTATTTCAAAATAACTTGAATGCCCCAATCAATAATTTTGAAGATTTTCCACCCTAATCTCGAACGTGATATGACCCTTATTCAAATGGGTACGATCAATGATGGTGGGACAACTCCAACTTTAATTATGCAATAGAGCCAATCGATTTTCAGCATTGATATCAACAGCAAGAGTCTCAAAAATTATCATCCATGTCAGGTATGTCTCTTGAAGAAATGATGAAATTATTAACTGCTAATACATATCGATTTGAACAGGAGACACAAATGAGAGGTAGAGGAATTGAAAATGGAATGCGTCAACAACCATTATCTACATCAGGTATGTCTCTTGAAGAAATGATAGAATTACTAACTACTAATACATATCGATTTGAATAGGAGACACAAATGAGAAGTAGAGGGTCAGAGGATAGAATACGTTAACAACCATTATCTACATCAGATATGTCTCTTGAAAAAATGATATATCATTTTCAACAGGAGACACAAATGAGAATTAGAAGGATGAAGGATCAAATACGTCTGTTTGTATCGACAGTGAGCATTCATGACTTAGCGAATCAAATATGTTTATTGACATCTTAAATAACGCAATTGACTTCTTAAATTGTGAAGCATGGCCCTCACAGATTATTATCAATCTTAAGAAAGATGAGAGTGCAATTACCCTGACAAGTGACAAGGAACTGCTAGAGTTTCAAGAAGAAGAATCTAAAGATGCAGTTGAAAATAAAGAAATAAGACACCAATCTCTAATAGTTCAAGTGAATGAATCCAACGAACAATTCTCAAATATGGTGACACCTTCTCCATTCTCTAGCCAACATTACCCTGTTTCTTATTTTTTGATTTCTGTTAGTGAGATTGATTTTGTTATACCAGAAGTTTTTAAATCTCATGGTAGGAATAAATTAAGAGTTGTGATGGCCAAATATCTTGAACCGGTAAGTGCTCGTGATGGAGGAGTGAGTGAATAATTAAGGTCACTGTTTAACTGTTTGGTGCCATCTACTAGTCAATGGAAGAACGTAACTCGTGTGTTTAAGGATCACTCTATTGATGAACGTTATCAGGATTACATAGAGGATGAAGCACTGAAATGAGTTACACGATTTTATCCTTCTTGAACAAATATGATAATATCTAACCAAAAATATTAAACAAAGGCACTGCTTACGAGGCAACCCAAGAATTTTTAATTTTTAATTTTAGTCATTTCATATTTCTTGTTTAATTTTTAGGTACAATTTAAGTATTTTTGTTTCTTTGTATCAGGAAGTAGTTCTCTAGAAAATGTGCTCAAGTTAGAATTGAATGTTGAATATTGTTGTGTCCATCACAATTTTTCAAAAGATTTCAGGGGTAGATCAGGTGCTCGTGCTAGTAGGGCACGCTTCACTTTCGAGATAGGGTTGCAAACGAGTCGAGTTGAGTCAAGATTTGGCCTAATCCAGTCGAGTCTTAAGTTAATTTTATTGGACTTGAACTCGACGAGTTGACAATTTTGAAGCTTGAGCTCAAGTTCGACTCGATTCAAGCCGAGCTCAAGGTCGAAAAAATGAATTATTTTATTTTATTTTTTAAAAAATAAATAAAATAATATTTTTAATAAATAATAAAATATTAAGAATATTTATGTAATTTTGCTATTAAAATAAAAAATTAAATATATATATATATATATTCGAGCTTGCGAGTCGGCTCGCAAGCTAACGAGTTTAATATTTTGAACTCGAGTTCGAGCTCGACTTTGACTCGACCAGCTCAAGCTCGACTCGAGCTTGATATTGATCGAGCTCGAGTCGAGCTTGAATTGAGCCGCTCGAGTCGTTTGTACCCCTACTTTGAGACACTAAAAAATGATAGTCAGAAGACTACTAATCTTTATGATGTGTCCACGCCTTCTAGTCACGCGCTAGGAAGAAATACCCCAACGTCATGATTAGAAAACTCTTCCACTTTTTGACGTGCCCGCGTCTTGTTTCAATGAGAAGGGTTAAAAAAAGGGAGAAGATTTTTCTTGCTCCTTTTCCTTTTCATTTTCCATTTTCTTTTTCTCTCTTTCTTTTTCTTTCTTTCTTTACTTTTCTCTGCCGCACGAGCTCTATATTCCCAAGATGATGCAGAATCTGACGACATGCTTTCATCATGTAAGATTCAACCCACCTTTTACTATTGATCCGTAGTCGTCCATGCCCCCTCGTTCATCAGGAAAGTTTCGTTGTCCCTTTTTTCTTCTCTTTTGATTCTTTATTGCTTATATTAGGGATAATGTAAGATTTAGGTGTGGGGGGAGGAATATATTAGAAAAGTGCAAATGTGTGCATTTTTGTTGCAATTTTTTGTTCGATTTTTTTTTTCAATTTTTATCCAATTTTTGCCTATCTTTGTGCATATTTGTGGTTATTCTTGATAAACGATGGTTAGATTTTTAAAATTTTCTATTGTTAAGGTTTTATACTCTAAGGTGTTAAATATGGCATGGTTAAATCTAAAAATATCTTTTTGGTGAATATTTAAAATTTTGTGACTTTTGCATTTTTTGATTAACTTCTCTAAGTATTGTAAATATTTGTCTAACATTTTTTGTGCAAATTGGTTCAGCTATTAATTTTAGTTCTAGATGTTTAGAAAATGAAGCAGGTTTGTGTAATTTTTAATTTTAATTTGGTACTTATTTATGAATAGTATTTGGCTATACTCCGCTAGTTATCGTTGCCTAATAATCAAGAATTTTCACCAAAAGTGTCGACTTTCGTATTAAAAAGTGGCGATTGTTATGAGTATGCAATTTTTAAATAATGAGGGCTAAGTAACCAGGTTTCTTCATTTGGTAGATGTCAGAATTCGTGTCAAAAGGTTTGAATGACTAAACACTAAGCATTTCCCATGAAAAAAAACTCAAGTAAGGGGATATTTTAGAAAAGAAAAAAAAAAAGATGTGCTAGTAGTGAAAAATGTGGAAGTATATGAATGGATTGTTAGCCTACTAATCCATGGATTTTAATGTTGAAATTTTGCTTAATAGTTGAACCGTTTGCTGACAAATTTCAGTTAAATATTTTATATCCCTAGATTGCTTAGCCAGAAATTGGGAGAGTCATTTGTTTAAAAGTTAATCAGAGAGATATTTCTTGGAGCTTAGCCACTAATGCTTGACATGTGTTCTAATTGTATTTTGACAATGGATGATTTGAATAAAAGCCATTGTTTGAACTCAATTGCTTGACTCGTTGTTCTTATGCTTGAGAACAAGCATAGTTTAGGTGTAGGGGAGATTGATAAGTTGCATTTTTGTGATTAATTTTATGATTATTTTCCTCTTTTATTTTACCAAATATTGCATTAATTGATGGATTATATTTATATTTGATAATTTGTGTTAGTTGTAGGCATTTAGAGTAAAAAAGGATTAAAGACGTGATTTTCATTGGATTTTTACGCTAATCAACGTAGGCACGTCAAAATTTGAACTCTGCACGTTCGGAAAGGTCAGGACTCACACGTTTAGAAGTCTCCAAGTCTGAGTCATAGTTATTTGAATCGAATTTTGTTTCCTTGAATGATTAATCTGCCACAGTTCCACTCATATTAGGAAACTATCTTATTTCACTTTTAGAATATCCTTTCGTAGAAGAATTAGAGTAGTAATAGGTAACTGAAGTAAAGGGGCGGTTGACTATTAGCACTTCCGCAAGGCAATTGCTTTCTTTTGTCTTTGAGTTTTGCAACGATTGATTAGTCTCGGCATCAAAACCAAATAAATGAAGAGTTTTTTTCTTCATCTTTTCTTTTTCTCTTTCTTTCGCTTTTCTATTATCGAATGTTCATGCAACTGTTGTTGATGAAATTGTTTGGATTATTCGCAATGATGAGCAGCTAAATTTCTTTTTCTAATCAAGAAACAACGAAGGATTTGAATCATCTAAAATTGTGAGATCGAATTAATTATATTTATTCTTTTATTTACTGGTATTCATATATTTTCTAATTTAATTTCTTATGGTTATTATGTTGTTTGAATATCAAGGGTCTGATATTTAATTTAATCTAATAACCTAAAATCAGTTAGAACAGTTAAATCCATAATTGTTTAATTGATTTAAATTAATGGTGACTAGCATGATTGGTTTTGTGTTAGGGGAACATATGGGTTAATTTAAAATAACCCTCATAGTATGTTATTTGATTAGAATATGACTTCTCTAATTCTTAAAATAATTGAAAAATTAAACTCTACGGTAGTACTTAGGGTTATTTCTTAATTAGGAAAGTGATTAACAATCGTACCTTAATCATTGATACAATAATAAGAAATTGACTGTCATCGTTTGTTTGGTAGTTATAACTTGTTTATCAGTGAATAAATGAAATTATAATTGCATCGATGATCAATTGAATGAATCATCTTCGAAGTTAGTTGTTGGTTAGAGTTTATTTATTCTTGATTCAATTTTAATAAACTGTCATTCAGTTTTATTTATTTATTTTATTTGAGTTATTTGATTATTCTCGATTTTATAATCACCCTCCTTACTTTGGACTCTAGAAGAAACAAATTATTTCCAATCTCTGTGGATTCGACCCTACTCACCCTATATACAAATTTTATATTTTTTTCGAGTAGATATTTATTATTGTACAGGTTTGACACCTGTCATGTATTGTCGGCATATTAAATTAAGGTTCAAAATTAGAAATTTTCATATTAGTATTTGGTAGTATTTTAGTTAGTATCTTATTAGGAAATTTCTTATGGTTATAAAACTTGTTTATCAAGTTATCTAGGTTATAAATAGAGAGTCATATTATTGTGTTTAGTTGAGAAGAGTGAAAGATTGTAATCCTTGTTCTTATTATATGATTAATAGATTATTATTGGTATTATTCCTCTTCTCCCATACATACTTTTATGCATGTAAATTACCTTCTCATATACATTGATTTTATGAATTATATATCCTATATACTTCTTGGTGAATTTTTTGGGTTCTACATGTATATTGATTGTGAATAATTTGTGAGTAAACATGATTTGTGAGGAAAATAATAATTTTATTGTAGATAGAGGTAGATGTCTAATTAAACATGTGCACAATTATAAGTTTGTGCTGATGATAGGAATTTGGGAAGGATATAAAGAAAAGTAGAGAAAAAATAGAGTCTGTGATGATGTGCAATAAATACTAATAATCTTTGTTTGCCATTAACACAAAATCCTAAATTTGCTCATCCAAATTATTGGGCACATAGTAGAAGGTAAATGATTAAAAGTGGCTTGAATCACTGCACAAGGCACAATAGAAAGGTGCAATTGGAAACGTGGAAAGACCGAAAAACCTATTCAACCAATCAAATTTGCCAAAACAGAAAAGGCCCACTACAAATGTTACCATTAGTCTTTCAAAAATAGCACAGGACACTCAAAAAACAGGGTACAACACCAGTAATACACATGAATAGTCTAACAACCCAAAAATGCCTACCAATGTCCATGGAATTACCATCAAAACGGGCCCAAATGAGAACTGTAGTGAAACCCCTTTTTCTCTTTTATATATTGTAGATGTAGATATTAACACCCAAAGCTTCAGACTCCACAAATATATGCCTTATACCACTAACATACAAAACCGAATAGGACTAGTACTAACAGTTCACATGGTCCACTAACATAACTAATACTAAGACTAGGTTGGTTTAATGTGTCCTACAATGTCTCCTTTAAGCCAAGTTCCTCTAATTTGAACATACCCAACATCTTCTTTCCTTGACAAAAATCTCCGTTTTCAACACCTTGATAAAAATGTTAGTCACTTGCTCTTCAATTCTGCAATAATCAATTTCAATCTCCCTCTCTCGAACCAACTCATGTATGAAGTGATATTTGATGTCAATATGCTTGCTACAGCTATAGAGTACTGGATTCTTGGACAACTCAATCGCTGACTTACTATCACAATAAATTTTCGTAGAATCAACTTGCTTGTGTTATAGTACACCAAGCATGCAACACAACCACAAAACCTGCATAGCATTGTTAGCCATTGCAACATACTCCACCTCCACTGTAGACAATGCAATCATCTGATGCTTCTTTGAACTCCAAAAAAATACGCTAGAACCAACAACAAATGCATACCCTGAAGTACCTCCAATATACCTCAAAATCCTCTTAACCGCTTGCAAATGTGACTAACATGGATTTTTCATGAATATGCTAATCAAACCAATAGTAAAATTGATATCTAACTTCATAGATGTCAAATATCTCAAACTCCCTACGAAACTTTTAAAGTAGGTAGAATCACATATCCACCAGTACCTTCCTTGGTCAACTTCAATTTTTCTTCAATCGGAGTCATAATCAATGTTGCAGTATCCATCTTGAATTTCTTTAAAATATCACCTGCATATTTCTTTTGAGATATAAAAATTTCATTGTCAGATTGAAAGACTTCAATTCCTAAGATATATGACATGAGTCCCAAATCTATCATTTTAAATTGCTTAATCATAGCCTCCTTGAACTCTGCAATCAACTCTAGATTATTTCCTTTAAAAATTAAACCATCTACATACAAGCACACAATAAAAATATCATCACGAGCAGAAGATTTAATATATAAAGTGTGCTCATATAGGCACCTTTGAAAATCACAAACCAGAAAATAGGAATCAATTATTGTATACCACGCTATTAAGGCTTGTTTCAATCCATATAAGACTCTTTTCAATTTATACACCTTATTTTCCTGACCTCTTTTGACAAATCTTCTAGGCTGCTCCACATATATTTCTTCATTGAGAATTTCATTCAGCAAATCTGACTTGATATCTATTTGATAAATTCTTCAATTATTTTGGACAGTAGAGAATTTATTATACGGACTATGTCAACCCTGACAACGGGTACAAACACTTCAATATAGTCAATCTCGAGTTTCTACTTGTATCCTTTCACCACGAATCTCGTCTTGTATCTATCAACTTCTCCGCTGGATTTAAATTTTATCTTGTATACCCACTCCACTCTAATGGCTTTCTTACCTGTTGGAAGAGAAGTAAACTTTCAGGTGTCATTCTTCTCTATTGCATGAATTTCTTCCTCCATTACTTTCACTCAACAATCATCACGAGCTGTCTCCTCATACACAATTGGGTCACAATTTGCAAACAAAGCAAAATTAACAATATCTTCGTCGAAAGGAACATCATCAAGTGTAATCACATAATCTTGCAAACGAGCTAGTATCTGCCGTTGATGCTGTGGACGTCTAGTTAATTCAGTTTGTGAACCCTGAGCAACTGGTGATGTATGAATATCATCATTAACCTCTTCTTGCTGATAATTTAGAGTTACGTCTGTTATCGTAAGATCTCCGATAGACCAGTTTCAAACACTTTTTTCATCAAAAGTCACATCTCTACTCACTATCACCTTCTCTGTCATAGAATTATACAGCTTATAAGCCCAAAAAACTTTACTATAATCAATAAATACACACGTCTCCCTTTTATCATCAAGTTTCTTTCTTCACTGATTAGGAACATGAAAATAGGTAATACACCTAGAAATTCTGGGATGGCCAACAAATGGACTTCTACCACTCCAAATTTCTTCAAGAGTTTTTTCAAAAACACTTTTGGTAGGGCACCTATTTAACAAATAAATTGCACACGAAACTGTTTCTACCCAAAAACACTTTGGCATATTTTTCAATTTTAACATATACCTCACCATATTCATAACTGTTCTATTCCTTCTCTCTATCACTCCATTTTATTGTGGAGTGTATCTGGTAGTCAATTGCTATATTATTCCATTTTTCTCAAGAAAATCATTACAAACCAAATATTTCTGACCTCTATCTGTTCTTAAAATTTAATCTAACAACCATTTT